>NC_039360.1:146601961-146820341 GCF_003573695.1 Papaver somniferum | reverse complement strand
AAAAAAAAAAAAAAAAAACCCAAGAACTCATCGTTTTATGATTTTGCTCCTATTCTCCTATTCTCATGAGTATGCTTCTCACTATTTGTATAATCATCTCTGATATTGTTTCAAGTTTTCTCCTAACCCTATATTTTCATATTAGTTTCTTATTTGATTTTTGCCATTATCATCTCTCTTCTGATTAAGGTTGTTGTCTTTCCTATTGAATCACTTTTTTGTTTTATTTTGCAGGAAAAAGTTGATTACTACAAGATCATTAATTTTTAAGGTACAGTTTATAGAGTGGCGATGCACGTTTCAAACCTGTTCGTGGTGTGTTTTGTATTTTTCCTTTCTAAGCAGAAGAACGGGACAACCAGTGCCAATGTTACCACGTGGTGTAACTGGTGCCCTAACACTTGCGGTTCTATCTTCTGCTGCTATTCTAATGTATACCAAGGCCTTGCAGAAGTAGTGGTTTTTTATTATTATTGTATATATGAAACTACTGAATATGTGAAACAGAAGGTGACCTCAGGAAACTACATGACTTTGCTTTAATAGTAACTCAGTTTGTGTTTTTAATTGCAGAGGTATGCATACTACAATCCCTTGACTTAGGTGCAACCAAAACTTCAAGTGTGAATTGGTGGATTTTGTTGATGTCCGATTCCAACAGGCAAAAGATATATTAGGCTTATTTCATTTCATGTCTTTAGTAATTTTTTGGACCCTCCTATATTAGTTGCACTGTTTTCTACAGTGGGAGAATCAAACATTAGCAAGTTATATCTTTTTCTTTTTTTCTTTTATCTGATTTAATATATTTTTATGTTGTGCGATGATTTATTACCAGGTTGGACCGAAAAAGAAACACTTAAAATGTGGTTTTAACGCTATTTTACGATGCTTCTGAAGTAGAGAATAAGAGACCGATGAACATGACAATGTTAGTGAATTTATTATTGACGCTTAAGGGTTGTAATTTGTAAGTGTAGTGTTCTATACAAAGAAGAAAAAAACAGTTACCAGTGGTGCAAAATACAAGCGCATGTAAACAAAGAATTACCATCCAGCATAATCCTTCTTGGTTCTCTGTTGTGAGATATCCAATCCTTTTGTGACCTTTCGTTTTTGATGTCCTAGCATTTTTTTTTAGTATGTAGTATCTCTACCTCAAGACACATCTTGGTGTTTTGCAATACTATCACTGTCTCTAATGGATTTATTCGTTTGCATTTTGATGGAAGTCCTACGAATAACTATCTCAGGTACAAGTTAATGATACTGAAAGGTGTAGGTACTGATGTTCCAGTTTTCATTTTTTTTTATGCTGGTAATAGTTTCATCCCTGAGCTCCTTACATTGACTTTGAGAATAGATGTAAGAGAATTTTCTTCAATTATTAATTTAACGTTCTGTAAAATTGATTTTCATATTGTATCAATTTCGATTTTTTTGTTTTCTAAAAGTTTTCGTCTTATTCCGTGTTTATTTTAGAAAGACTACAACCATAAGTTGAAATTCAAAACTCCGCTGACACTTTTTCCGTTTACCAGGCAAACCATGAATTCATTATAAGAGGATCCAATTGTAACTTAAGTTAACAAAGCAACTAAGATATTTTACATCATTTTTAATATTGATGATAATCAATTATTGTGTAACCTTATGACAGAGATGAGGAACAGTCAACAGAGGAGACACAAGAGTGAAGCTGTTGAGATCGAGCCGAAGCAATATTCGAGGTTAATCCAATAGTTTTCCTTATGTGCGCAGTTTGCACTGGCCATATAGTCGAAAGTCCTCTTTTCTCTGGTAGAGAATTTTATACGTACATACATGTTAAGCTAGCATCAGGCCAATATTCGTGAGAGAGCAGTAAAGATTTTGCGCATACAGAACATATGACTAGCCATCTCAGCTTAGTCTGAATTATGATGGGTGTTCAGGGGTCAAGAAAATGACATTAACTATTAACTGACCAAATCTGTCTAACAAAAAAGATTTACTTCTTTCCTTCTTGCAGATCGTAATTAAGCTGAAATATAGCTAACGCATATATGCATTTTCTATTGGAAGCGCAATATCAAAAATCTAAGGTCGATATGTTTATGCATCTTAAGTTCAACGTATGTATATTTGTACTTTGCGCAATAAACTTTGTTTTGATAAATAAGTAGCTTATGTGTTATTTTTCGTTTTCCGCCATGTCTAAATTATAGCCACTCAACCAAGATGGCGAGATATTTAAAATTCACCGTTATTATTTATTATTATTAAGAGTCTAACAAGTAGCGTGATTGCAGTATATAGAATTTTGTTTGTGACTTTGCAATTCTTAACTCTTAAGTTGCATCTTTACTCCATTTGTGGTTTCATGTATTCTTTTTGGATTTTCTTTTTCCATTGAAATCAAAGAGGAAGAGAAACTCTCTTTAAAGATGCAGTTAATGCTGGTGATAGGAATGGACGACAAAGATGATGTACATCCTGTAAGGTTTTTCTTTATTTTATCAACACTTTTATCATTTATAGTTAGCGTTTTTAGGGTAGTGCTTAAAAATATTTTTGGTGCACAGTTTTGGTTTTGTGAACTCTCATCAAGGAGTTGGAATATATAGACATTTATGATGATTCATAAATATGATATATAATAAAAATTGGTCGGTCAAAACCATTTTAGGATTGGTGGATATTCCCTCTACATATATGTTTTTGGCACCTTTTGTTTTTAGCCCTTCGGAGTGGTGATCACCGAAGCTTTTCTGAGGAGACAAGTGATACCCATTACAATTCAAATGGTATGATGTTGATGGTACAGATCTTGGATTGTATTGGATGTCATATATAGATCATTTTCACTCAAATCCGGTGTCGTTATCTCAAATCCCACTTACATCGTGGATTGACTCCCACAGATGACACATTTTCAAGTAGGCGGAAACCTTATTACATGCTTCTGGTGTCAGCATTAGATCGTGATTTATGACCCACACCACTCAATAGTTACTACAATTACATATGTATGCTCTATTGGTGTATTTTTATCGTGGCTATGTCATTTTACAACTTGATCTCACTGTAAACAATACTTTTGATTTGGTATTATAAATTTGCCCCCACAAGAATACTAATTTCAAAGAGATTTGATATTATAAATTTTCCCCCATAAGAATACTAATTTCAAAGAAATTAAGCCTACGTCTAACTGAATCTCAAAAAATCTCAAAGCCAAGGTCTATCGACCCTACTAGACCCAACTTCACTTCGTCCCTGGTAATAGCAGAATTAGATTTCAATTAGTGACCTATTTAAACGATAATTGGTATTTCCATTGTACAATGCAGATGTTAGTTAAGAGATCTTATAGGACGGGTGCGAGGGAAAGCCTTGCCTCACCAAATAAGGACCAATTCTCATCGTTTTCAGTGCGTAGCACAAGTTAAGTACTAGATTACCGATATTAATGACATTACCGACATTAGGGTAGGGTGTCTCTTTTCCAGAAGAACTCAATAAAGGCCTTACACCGATACTTAGAAAATATATTTGATTTTTGAAAAACGATATATCAGTGGATTTTTTAATTACTATGTATGCTTTGTACTATTTAATAGTTGACAGCAAGCACTAACACGGATACGACACGACATGGACACAAGAATCGACAAAATTCAAAATCATCAGGATACATACACGTTTGTAAAGATTAATTATATAACTCTTATATACTAAGATTATACTCTTATGTGTAGTATATCAAATATACTAATCATGCAAATACACGGGAAAAAAACCCAATTTTAATGAAATAAACTTTTATTAGCCTCAAATTTTATCTTTGTATGTAATGGACAAACAACGTGACAAACATCACCATATCTCTTTGATCTTCTTAATATTCTATTCATTTTTTTTGTTTCTCAAATGCGTCTAGTTGAGTGTCCAGTTGCGTCTGCAGTGTGTCCAGATTTAAAACATGTGGTGCGTGTGTCCAGATTTAAAACATGTGGTGCGCACATGTGTCCTCACCGTGTCGATGTCCAACGCGCGTCTGGCATGGACGCAACATCAATACTGGAGTGTCCATGCTACATAGGATGACAATTTATTTTACATTAATATCGTGTTAGTTTTTGTGTCTCTAATGTCAGATATCAATTCTAATTATATAATATGTGTGATTTTTTATTTAACTACAAGAAGTTGGAGCCTGGAAAAGCAGTTGAGTTGGACGGGAAGCACTTCATATGCTTTGTACTATTTAGAGTTGGAAATCTATATAATAATATAATGATTTTTTTAGTTTCTATAACATCATATATGGGTACCCATATAATGAGTGTGATTTTTCATTTACCTATAAGAAGTTGGATCCTGGAAGAGTAGTTGAGTTGGTCCCCTGATTCTTAACACAAATATATGATTTTCGAAGAAAGATATATCAGTGCATTTTTTTTTTGATTACATATTCTTTGACTGGAAGCACTTCATATATTGAAGGCGTGAAGCGTTTTTTATTTTTAAAAAGCGATGCGTATGTTGAAGCGTGAAGCGTCGTTTCATGATTGATGTTTGAAGCGGATTTTTTCTATAAATAATAGTAGTTTGTTATTAATAATTTAATATTTAGGAAGATAATAATTATATAAATTTAATACAAGTCTAATTAATTTCAAAAACATTCAAAAACAGTAGCGTGGCACAGTGGTTCACTTTAGTTTCAGTAAGTTTCAGTAAGTTGGAGGCTAGAAACCCCCTAGAAATGACTTGACTAAGTAAAAAAAAAAGAATCTTCCATTTCATGTAGATTCGCTTCAGAGCAAATTGGAAAAATCTGGAGCGAAGCGTAGCGTGAAGCGGCGCTTCATGGTTGATCGGATTTTAGATAGTGGTAAATAAGGTTGTCGTTCACTCGGACTTGATGAGATTGATTTTAAGAATTAATAAACTAAAATAAAAGAAAAATATATATAAAATATTGTCACATGATGAAGAATTTACTGGGACTCTGGATTCCTCTGCTTTTCATGTTCATAGGGTTCATAAATTAATCCTAGACATTTGTAGCTCAAAACAAAATAAACAATAACTCTATTCTTTGCCAAAGTAGATTTCATAAAACCTTAGTTGTAAGTTGTGAGCATGACGCATCAAAAGTAATTAAAACCAAGCATGCTACATCAAACAAAATAACAAATAATTAATAGAAATCATAAAACCATTAAATTCTATGCAAATAGTTATAAAAGAATTATTTTAATTACCATATGAACGAAAAACAACCTCCTCCGTTGTCCCAGTGATGGGTCTAGCTCCGCATAATTTTTCGAGCCGATTGTTCCAAAAAATTTTATTTCCCAAAAATACCTTCAAACACACAAAACACCATAATAAGTACAAAAATCGAGTACCAACATAGAGAAAATTGAAGACAACTTAGACACAAAAATGTGTCTATCAAATACCCCCAAACTTATTATTTGCTAGTCCTCGAGCAAATCTAATCTAGAAAATAAATGTAGGATCAGAATCTCGCAACAATTATGTCTCAGCGAAATTATCAATGGTACAACACAGTAGCGTCGCAGAACAATTTCAGAAATGATAGAATAAATGACGTCATCTAAAGTCATGAGAAAAATGTGACAGTCTTGCGAAAATTAGAGAGCTTGCAAAATTAACATTTGTAAGGTTGCGAGAATGTCGCAAACCATATCCGAAAATAAATGACAAATTAGTTGTCATCCACTATGTATTTCCTTATAAATAGTCATTCGAGTTGTAAAGGAGAGAGAGATCTTTTTTGAGTAAGAAACAAGTAAATAGGAGAGAGAAAGTTCAGAGTAGACATCATTCTTGATTTCTTTATTTTCCTTGTAAGAACATTCAGAAATTAATCAATAAAATTAAGAGTGTAAACCTAAAAATGAGCTGATCAACAATGAAATCATATGAGGGGTGTATTGTAGGATTTCCGGCAATTACATAATGGCGCTAGAAACAGGGAAAAGTAAGATCGAACGTTGAATATTGTTGATTGAGAATATTCAAATCAAGAAAGTGATTAAACAAATCAGTGAATCAGTTAGAAGAAAGATGAATAGAATTAATGAAAATGGCAAAAAATTGGAGTGTAATATGATAACAAAAAGCTTGATTAATGAATTCCATGAAAACATCAAAGCAAGAATACATAAACGAAATTTTGAAGGAAAGAAAATTATGGCGGTGGAAAAAACATCACCCTTGAAAGATTGGGAAAAGCAAAGAATTGTGTTCATGGCGGAAGAAATACCAAAAGAAAATTTGAACCATACATCTCCATTGGTTATCACAGTGCCTATTACACGAAAAGAGAAGGAGACAGCAATAAAATCCACAGGAGAATGGATGTTGAACAGAACTTTAATTTATACAGGAAGTTCAGTTGATATAATATTTTATCATGCATTCCGGGGAATGGGATTTAAAGACGAAGAAATGTCCAGTTCAACATACTTTGTTCACGGCTTTGGAAAATCCACAACAAAACCTAAAGGAGAAATAGTGGTACGAATTCCACTTGGAGAAATCGAAACACATGTGACATTATGCGTGGTGGATATGGAATCGCCATATAATATGTTATTAGGAAGATCATGGATACATGCGATAAAAGCTGTGGTATCAACGTTGCATCAATGTATTAAATTCCCCACTCCAAGTGGAATAGGTGAAATTAGAGGAGATGTTGACAATGCGAAATTATGTCATCAAATTGAAGTAAGACATTATGAAGGACAAGCAAAAAAGAAACAATTTCGCAGAAAATTGGTAAAGGAAGCAAAGAAGGAAGAAGAACTTAGAGTATATATGATAAGGGTAAAAGAAGGCAAAGGAATACCCAGCGAAATTTCGGAAGAAGGGGAAGGACCCATAAAAGCAATCAAAGAACCCACACCAATGGGAGAACCTAAACCCAGTTACACTGCCGCAGAACCAATAAAAGAAATAAACGTTGGGACTATAGAGGAGCCTCTGATGTTGAGAATTGGAACCAAAATGGATATAGAAGAAGAAGAAAGAACTGTTAACTTGTTGCGAGAATATAAAGATATTTTCGCAGGAAACATGGATGAGATACCAGGAATAGATCCATCAATTGCATGCCACAAATAGGAGATTAAAAAAAATGTGAGACCATTTAAACATAGAATAAGAAAAATTGCAACAACTTACCATTCCCAAATAGAAGAAGAATTAAAGAAAATGCTTGAGGCAGGAATTATAAGAGAAGCTAAATACCCAGAATGGATAGCGAATATGGTCATTGTCCCAAAGAAAAACAAAGGAATCAAGATTAGCATAGATTTCACTGATTTAAACAAAGCTTGCCCCAAAGATAGTTTTCCATTACCAGATATTCCTCAAATGGTGGAATCCGCAGCGGGAAATGATAGGGTATCATCTTTAGATGGGTACAAAGGTTATAACCAAATCCCTCTCGCTGAAGAAGATCAAGAACATATTGCTTTCTTTGCCCCTAGAGGTTTATATTGTTACATGAAAATGCCATTTGGTCTGCGAAACGCGGGAGCGACATATCAAAGAATGGTAGAGAAGGTGTTCGCAAAATGGATACATAAAACATTAGAAGTATATGTGGACGACATGTTAGTGAAAAGTAAAGAATCTAAATACCATGTACAAGACTTGAGGGAGATTTTTGCACAAATGCGGAAGTATAACATTAAATTGAATCCTGAGAAGTGTACTATTGGAGTTGCATCGGGAATTTTTTTAGGCTAAATCGTATCAAAGGAAGGAATACAGGTTGATCCAGAAAAACTGCAAGCAGTTCGTGACATGCCAACACCAGCGACAATAAAAGATGTACAGAAATTGAATGGGCTTCTAGCTTCGCTAGGTAGATTCATTTCGCGATCATCAGATAAATGCAAATATTTTTTCGATATACTCAAGAAGGGTGCAAAATTTAAATGGAGTGATGAATGTGAAAAGGCTTTTCAAGGAATCAAAGAAAATCTTATGAATACAACTATTTTACAAAAGGCAGAACCAGGAGAAGAATTATTGATTTACCTTGCGATAACGTCGCATGCATTAAGTGTTGTGTTATTGCGAGTAGACGCAGGAGTGGAGAAACCCATTTATTACATTAGCAAAACTTTTAATACCGCAGAGAAGAATTATTAAAAGATTGAAAAGTTAATCTTAGCATTAGTTTATGCATCATTAAGCTCCACATATACTTTCAAGCACACAAGATAAAGGTATTAACAAAAGTACCAATCGAATCAGTGATGAAGAATTCTAAAAGATCAGGAAGGGTGGAGAGATGGAATGCACAAGTAGGCCATTTTGATATTAAATATGAAGTTTTGTCTTCACCAAAATCACAAGTTGTTGCGGATTTCTTGGCAGAATTTCCTTTAGAAGAAGATGAAGCAGTAGAAGAAATGATGGATGTAGAAGAAGAACATGGAGATCCAAAATATTTATTAACAGAACCAAATAGATGGGAAATACTGGTAGATGGATCATCAAATGGAGAAGGAAATGGAGTTGGAATTGTTTTAATTTCGCCAGAAGGAATAAAGATGGCTTTTTCATTCAGATTGGAATTTGCATCCACTAATAATGAAACAGAATATGAAGCTGTGATACATGCATTAAAATTCGCAATAGAAATGAAACTAGAAAATTCCAGGATCACTAGTGATTCGCAGATAGTTATTCGCCAAATAAAAGGAGAGTATACTACAAATGAACCGTCCCTGAAGAAATACAAGAAGCTGGTTGAAGAATTGTCAGCAAAAATCCCAAAAATAAAATTGAGGCACATTTCAAGAAAGGATAATAGACTCGCATACGCTTTTGCTTTCATCTCAAGCATGATGACAGATCCAACTGCGAGATGCATAAAAATACAAACACTTCTGTCACCATCAATCAATAAAGAAGAGGAAGATGTGGATGTGATGGTCATAGATAATGATAAAGAAGAACAAATAAATAATGTCGCAGACTGGAGAATGGAACTTCATGCATATTTGGCGAAAGGAGAAACACCAAGAAATAGATTGGAAACACACAAGTTAAAAAGTCGAGCAACAAATTATGAATTAAGAGATGGGTTACTATACCGAAAATCCTTTAGTGGACCATCACTCAGATGTTTGATACGAGAGGAAGGAGAAAAGGTGCTGAAAATGTTACATAGTGGAGATGCTGGCAATAATAGTGGAGGAAGATCTTTGGCACATAGAGCAAAAATGCAAGGTTATTACTGGCCATACATGCATGAAGATGCAAAACAAATATCAAGACGTTGCGAAGATTGTCAGCGGCATGGAAAGAAGATACATGCACCAGGAGCACCATTGTCATCTTCAACCAGTGTGTGGCCCTTTGGAAAATGGGGCTTAGACATTGTGGGGCCATTTTTACCAGGAACTGGACAAAGAAGATACTTAATAGTCGCAACAGATTATTTCACAAAATGGACAAAAGTGAAGGCAGTACAACATATTCGCGACAAAGATATCTTTACATTCATATTCGAAAATATCATTTGCAGATTTGGAATTCCTGCACAGTTGGTATCTGATAATGGGAAACAGTTTGAGGGGCAGAACATAGAAATGTTACTTAATGCATTCAAGATAAAGTGTGGAAAGTCAACTCCTTTGTATCCACAAGCTAATGGGAAAGTAGAAGCAACAAATAAAACAATTGCAGACATATTAAAGAAGAAATTGGAAGGACATCACAGAGCATGGTGCGAATAAGTACATAATGCAGTATGGGATTATAACACAACTAGAAGAGAAGCTACTGGAATGTCACCTTTTTGTTTAACATATGGAGTTGAATCAGTATTACCAACAGAAGTTGTTATTCCGACAACAAAAAGAGAAGCTTGGGAGAAAAATCTTAGTGCGGGCTTAATTTTAAATAAACTTGATGAATTAGAAGAAAGAAGAGAAAAATCTTTACAACATATGGAGAATTATCAGCGGAGATTAGCTCGAGAATATAATAAACGTGTCAAAATACGCCAATTTCAACCAGGAGATTTAGTTCTGCGAGAAACGCAAATATATCAGCGAGAAAATGGTGGAAAATTAGCGAAAAAATGGGATGGACCTTACATCATTAAGCAGACAGTTGGAACAGGAGCTTATAGATTAATGGACCCAGAAGGAAGAGATATTGGTCATAGATTATACAGACCATGGAACAGATTGTACTTAAAAAGATATTATCCGTAAGAAGCTTTGAGAAGTTATGAATTCTGAAAGAATAATTGCAGGATTATTCATGACAAAACAAGATCATGATGTGCGAAATTTTCGCAGAGAACAATGACATAAAAGAAAGGGGCGAACCTTTATTGCGTACACCCTAGTTCGCGAATAAAATTTCGCAAGAGGAAAATGTAAGACCTAAAGTACGTCATATTAGGGGGTACCTGCTACATGGATCAGGGAAAGGCTATACCGCCACCGGAACCTGAGTCATGGAGATTTGGGGTCAATAAAGCCCATCCGGGAGAGGCACCTTGGATTCTCAACTTGAGCATATGACTTGGGTTGGGCGACTAAGGTAATAAGGACTCTCCCAAGGAGTGCAGATCTGATCAAGGTGCCGAGGTACACGGTTGAGTCAAGAGTGCCGAGGGCATTTGAAGCGTCCTTGCCATTCTTGACAAGTCTTGGATTATACTGTACTCGGCCTGAAGAAAACCCCACTTAGGGTGCAGTCTCGTAACCATAAGCCCTATAGGTAAAAGGGATAAGAGACTGCGAAAACAACTGGTTGTTATTAAGACTGGATGGGAAGAGCTAACCTTGTATGGTAGAAGTACGCCTCCTTGAAGGGGCAACCAGGGGGGAGATAAGGGCGGCACCCTCCATTAGGGAGCTGATAAGTGTCTTAAGACGCAAATGTCATGGGTATTTTTATTCGCAAGGATATTAAGGCTTGTCATATTTGTGCAACAATCCTGAATAGGCAATAATACAAAAGAAAAGGATAAGACGAGATCAATGGGTTTTCGCATGAAAGTGCGAAGACGTCCTGCGATTTCGGCGCAAGACGGCAATGTCATGGGGCTTTATTTTCTCAAGAATATTTAGGCCTGTCATATTATCGCAACATTCCTGAAGAGGCCATAATACAAAATAAAAATTTAAGACAAGATCAATGGGTTTTGTATGAAAGTGCAAGGACGTCCTGCGATTTTGTCGCAATGACAAGAGACGGCATAATAAGACCTTTAATTAGGAAGGAGAAATAAGACCATATGATAAAACAAATTAATTATAAGCATTCATAACAGATTATTTTTTGCAAGAAAGATAATGAGAGTCAAGTACGGTAATCGATACACAAGAAGCATTATCTTTCTTATCAACAAAATATTAAAAGAAAAAGTTGACTCCAAAGTCGATTGAAAAATGTAACTCTCAAAAGTGATAAAAATAAGACAGTTCAAGAAAACAAAGCTAGATAAGAAGCTCAAGCTTCAATATTAATGTCAGTAGCAGGAGATGACAGAAATTCTTCGCCAACATTCTCGCAAGCTTCTCCTTCATTTCGGCTTTGATCTTCGCCATGACTAGCATCTTGATTATCGTCAGCAACTACTTCTTCAGGAGAAATTTCTTTCTCATTCTGATTAACACCATCAGATACTTCTTTAGAAGGAACTTCTTCTTCATCTTCTAGGAAATTATCCTCTGCACCGCTTTCGTAATCATAATCACTATCAGCAGGACGAGGAACTTCATCATCATCTACTTCTAAAGGATCAATTGATGTAGGAGGAAGAGAGTTGGACAGTAAAATGTCATTTACAAGGACTTCAGCCCGGAGCTGAACTTGGCGAAGAAGAGCTCTTTGATGATTCCTATCTTGAATATCCTTAAAATAAGCAAGATAATCAAGTCTTCTTTCTGCTCGGTCGCGAGAACCAGTAAGGGTAGAGACGAGCAATGCATTCTCTTTGCGAATTTTAGCCTATTTAGCCTCCAGATCAGAAATAGAAGAATGAAGATTCTTCTCAGACTCTGCAAAAATAGAATACAAAATTTTATTAAGATAAGGAATTCAAAGAGATATGACAAAGGAAAGATAATTAAGGCAGTCAAACTATTATGACTACCTTCCTTTTGCGAAATAAGGTGTTGAATCAAGGATATACAACTATTCTCCCAATGGTCCATTGCGTCATCAAATTTATCTCCAACTAAACCTTTAAGTCGAGACTGAAGATTTTTCTCTTTAGAAATAAGAAAGGCATTCTTCTTCGCAAGAGAAGAATAAGATTCTTCTAATTTGGAATATTGTTCTTTAAGATGATTTTCCTTCACACTTAAAGCTATTCTACCTTGAATGAGTGTATCTCTTTCAGTGATAGATGATTCTGTTATTTCTTTAAGTTCATTTCTCAAAGAGCGAAGAGATTGCTCTTGGTCAGCACATACTTTTTGGAGAATACTAAGTTGTTGCGAAGATATCGCCATCTTGTTTAAATAAGTTCGCTTCTCTTGAGATAAGGTTTTATTCTCATCTGATAAAGTTCCCATCCCTAAATTAGCTTTAGTTAAAGAATAAGAAAGATGAGATACTTCATTACTTAATAGATCTTGTCTTTGAACTAATTGGGTATTTTCATTGGTAAGATTATTTATCTGATCAAGAGAATATGAATAGAGGTTATCTAATTGGTTATATTGATTCATCAAGACTTCTTTATCAACACGGGCTTCTTCTACAACAGATTCAAATTGATATCTCTCCATTATTCGTTTCTGATTTAATGCTTAACATGCGATAGAGGGATTTAAAGGATAATTAAACATGGGAAGGATAAAACCATCGAAAAGGCAAATTAAAGACATAGATAAGGAAATCATACCTCTTAATTCATCATTCTTCTTGCGAAGATTGTCACGATCCAGCAAAACATTTTGAAGCTTCTGGTTTTCAAGATGAAGAGCATTACATTCTTTTTCTAAAGATGTCTGCAAAGAAGCTCTGCCAGAACCCAAATACTTGCTCAGAATTTCGCAAACATTGGATTTGGTGGGATCAGTAGAAAACTTCTTGCCATCATTCAGAATCTCAGATAAAACTTTGAAAGCAATATCTATCCCTTCCACATTTTCTTTCGACAGAGGGAGAGACTTGGGTAGAGAACTGGTAGAGACAGAAGGTTGAGAAACATTCTCAATGGGGAGAGAAGAGGTTTCATTCGCAGAAGGATCCACAAGGGGAATTTCAATCATAGAAAGGTCAATTGAAGAAATGAAATCAGAGGCAGCATTTTCACGAATTAGAGATAAAGGTTTATCTTGCGAAGATGTCGCAGGAGATTTGGAAGAAATGAAGTCAGAAGCAGCATCTTCACGAATTGGAGATAAAAGTTTATCTTGCGAAGATGTCGCAGGATATTTGGAAGAAATGAGTAGGTGGAAGGGAACAGAGGTTGGAACAGTTTTAAGGTGGCGAGATTTCTTATGAGGTTTATGAAGATCTTTATCACCCTGCGAATTACAATCTAGATAAGAAACAGAGGCAACAATATTGTTATTAGAAAAAGATAGTGTTTCTTACTACCTTCTCATTCGCAGACTTTCTTTTATGTGCGACAACCTTATGTTGTGATTTGGGATTGTTAGGGTTTTGAACTATAAATTTAGTGTTGGAGCCGCTTTTGCTGAAATAACAAGAGTATGGGAATCACATAAACAACATCAAATAAGGCAATATACAAGATTAGTTTCAAATATATCAATTTCAGCAAAACTCATAAGGAATAAAATAGAAGACTAACCTTGATGAATCCATGAAAAATGATAGCAGGGAGATTGTCTCGAAGAAGATCACAAAATATGAAGATCTAGTATGAAGATGAAGGAGAACTTAAAAAGATTGAAGAGGAAAGAAGAAAAGTTGCAATAATGGAATTTGCAGAAGAACGATGAAGTTGCAGAGAGAATAAAAAGAAAGAAGAAGAGAATGAAAAAGAATATATATAGAGAAAAGTTTTCCTCGAGAAAATAAACACGGTTAATACGGAAAGATATAAGCGGTTTAAAAGTAACGGTTACAAAAGACGTGTCGAGAAATAAATGGAAGAAAGAATACGTATGATAAATGAAGAATATGAAAAGATAAGCAGTTGCGGCATTTCTCACATCATTATCTACTTTGCAGAGAAGATATGAGAAGAGGAAAGATGTAGGATCAGAATCTCGCAACAATTATGTCTCAGCGAAATTATCAATGGTACAGCACAGTAGCGTCGCAGAACAGTTTCAGAAATGATAGAATAAATGACGTCATCTAAAGTCATGAGAAAAATGTGACAGTCTTGCGAATATTAGAGAGCTTGCGAAATTAACATTTGTAAGGTTGCGAGAATGTCGCAAACCATATCCGAAAATAAAGAAGACTAACCTTGATGAATCCATGAAAAATGATAGCAGGGAGATTGTCTCGAAGAAGATCACGAACTATGAAGATCTAGTATGAAGATGAAGGAGAACTTAAAAAGATTGAAGAGGAAAGAAGAAAAGTTGCAATAATGGAATTTGCAGAAGAACGATGAAGTTGCAGAGAGAATAAAAAGAAAGAAGAAGAGAATGAAAAAGAATATATATAGAGAAAATTTTTCCTCGAGAAAATAAACACGGTTAATACGGAAAGATATAAGCGGTTTAAAAGTAACGGTTACAAAAGACGTGTCGAGAAATAAATGGAAGAAAGAATACGTATGATAAATGCAAAATATGAAAAGATAAGCAGTTGCGGCATTTCTCACATCATTATCTACTTTGCAGAGAAGATATGAGAAGAGGCAAGATGTAGGATCAGAATCTCGCAACAATTATGTCTCAGCGAAATTATCAATGGTACAGCACAGTAGCGTCGCAGAACAGTTTCAGAAATGATAGAATAAATGACGTCATCTAAAGTCATGAGAAAAATGTGACAGTCTTGCGAAAATTAGAGAGCTTGCGAAATTAACATTTTTAAGGTTGCGAGAATGTCGCAAACCATATCCGAAAATAAAGGACAAATTAGCTGTCATCCACTATGTATTTCCTTATAAATAGTCACTCGAGTTGTAAAGGAGAGAGAGATCTTTTTTGAGTAAGAAACAAGTAAATAGGAGAGAGAAAGTTCAGAGTAGAGATCATTCTTGATTTCTTTATTTTCCTTGTAAGAACATTCAGAAATTAATCAATAAAATTAAGAGTGTAAACCTAGAGCTGATCAACAATGAAATCATATGGGGGGTGTATTGTAGGATTTCTTGCAATTACAATAAAAACCTAACTCACTGTCGTGCAACAAACCGTTATATCCTCGTGAGGGTTTACCAGAGGTGTACCCACAAAACCTTTACTCCAGACCCTAGATATCTATGCAGAACCTTAGAAAGCACTAAAGAATCTCCTTGGTTGGCATACTCTCATTGACTATAGGAGGAAGTATCCTGATGCGAAATTCCAATTGATGTACACGAGTTTGCACTCAAGCATACTAAAATTCATATATAAGTGACAAAGCTCTACTCAGATAGTTTCTGGACATCATAACCGGAGTCAACCAATCATATGGATAGATTAAGAAGATGGATGTAGAGAAAAGCGTAGATGGTTTTGATGTTGACTAAGGTGAACGGTTTTTCCCATATCTGTCTGAAGGCCACTACTAGGATGAACCTATCCTAATGAACTGAGATACCGGTCTGACTAATATCAACACTGCTGGCACATATAAGGGGACCAGCGAGTGATAATCCTAACTCTAGGTCAACACAACTGGCATATACAAAGGCACCAATGGTCGACTTTATTGAATTTATTCCGGTTGGTCTGATGGTTTAGTCTCAATTCTTCTCTTCATTTTTTATGGTAACTCAGTCACTCTATTTCAACCTAGAAGTGGTAACAACTTGATTCGTGTGCCCCACCAAGTCACTTAGAAACATATTTAAAAGAAAAGAAAATAAAAACAGAAGGTGAAAGATTCAAATAGATATGGCGAAACTACCGTGTTTTTTTCTAACACCTGACCTCTGTGCTTTTATGAATAGACTCTATTTAGATGTTTCCATCCAACTCAGATTGGTTCCTGAACTCTAACAACCAAGATGCTTCCATCCACTTAGATTGGTTAGTGTTATCCTTAATAGGCATAAATTTCTAAGCTATGGAGTTTATTTATTTATACTGCAACTAAAAAGTTTCTCCCATACCCCCAAACTCAAATCTAACATTGTCCTCAATGTTCTAAAGATGAAATTAAAAGCATGAACAAGGAGAAACTGTTACTACTTGAAGAAAGGAGTTAAGGAAAGATATTACCGTGTTGCATGAGCATGGTTACCTCCCAAGAAGTGCTAAGTTTAAAGTCTTCAGCCAGACTAAGAAAGGATTAGTCACCTTATAGAATCATAAAGTAATAACCGGAATAACTGCGGATCACCAAAACCAAATAGGGCTATCACAATTAAAATGAATTTGCAACATCCCAAGAAAATTAGCAAATAAATCACACTCTTGTCTAGTTTCCTGTTTAAGACAACTATATCTAGCTGTGGTTCAGGTTCAGGTTCCATAACTGGGTCTACATAAAATATTTTCATGGACTGCATTTCCTCGTAGCTAAGATCCAATTCAGGTATTAGAGTATGGAAAAACTCAATTAAAAACTTAGAAACACATAATAATAACCTAAATAGTTGTGGATCCTTAAAGTCAATCAGTTTTGACTCACACAACTGACCACAATGAGAGTGGTGGTCTTCCTTAAACAAATGTGTCGACCCTAATCTCTTAAAGTAATTAGGTTTAGTCTCAGAACTTAATAACAAACACATTTGAAACTCATACGTTCCCACATTTGGAAGAAAAATATTTGGTGGGGAAACAAAATCAATCTCGGTATCATAGACTGGGTCAACCACATCAATCAGAGGATGGGTTTCTAACAACTGAACTTCCTTATGGACACAACTAGGTTCAGGAAAACGTGTATGAAGATAATCTTGTAAACTGGTTGAGGCATATATGTCAAGTCCCAAGTGAGGGACCTTTCTAAGAGTCAAAGCACATGGAGAATAATAATCACCCCCAAACTTAGAGTTTTCAGTGTCTCTAGAAAGACTAGTCACAACTTCCCTAATTTCTAGGTCATCAGATTCCTGGAAATGGTCAATTGATTCTTCTAAGTCAGGTTCACCCTCACTCATCTCTAAGAGTTCATTTTCTTTGTCTAAGACTATTATTTCTAAATCGCTAGACTCAAAATAAACTCGTTCCTCTAAACCATCATTGGCTTCGTAAAAAGGAAATACTACATTGTCTAAAACATGGGTATTTCTAGTCAAATCCTCGTCCTTTTGAATAGGTGAATAATTATTAAAATTATTTGGATTTGGAATAGAAATAACATTATCAGTATAAAGATCAATCGGAGTAACAAATTCCTGATCACTATGCCTACATATTTCAAATTCTTCATCAATACTATCCTCATCATAATCATCATTATAATAATATGAAAATGATCGAACCTCATCTAAAAAAGTAGTGTTACCAATTCTAACCTCATTATCTTGATTATGTGAATAACTATCTTCATTCTCAAGGGTGTTATTGGATACACTATATTAGCAATTCAAGTTATTTCGAGCAATACTGTCGTTCGTCTCTAACTCAAGTCTACGTGTCGACTCAGCTATCCTCTCAAGGGTCTCTTCCAAAGAAAGTTCCCTTAGTGTTGGATCTAAGTTTTGAGTTAATCTATTGAGGATGTTTTCTAAAGAAGATTCAGTCGTTGTTGCAGTCCTTTCGTCCATAACTACGTTATTCACCTCATCTAACTTATATGTCGATTCAGCTAAATCCCTGAGGGACTCTTCTAAAGAAGGAGTAGAAACAGAAGGATCATAAAAAGGACTATTTTTCAAAATTTTCATTGTATCCTCGAAAAACGAAGAACTAGTATTATAATCTTCTTGCCCGTATGACCGATGCGCGTGTGGATAGTAATTGGGCTCAATATGATATGAGCCATAACCTTCAAAAGGTTGATGTTCCCAACCACTATTCACACTACGGTCAAAGTAATGTCCATTTTGAAAATCAGTCGAATATTTGTTGTATTGGCTATTGTAATAATACCAGTTCGACATTCTCAAATATAAACCCACTGACAGGGGATTCGTGGGTGGATAAAGTCTTACCTCCCGTACCAGACAGGCGATGAACCGTTGAAGTCGACTCAGGCCACCGACTCCTATGTCAGTGTACGAATCTGAGGGACCGAGACAGTATCGTAACTGTCGTCCTTCCCTGCAGCAGTTTTATATTTAATTTTTAACCCTTCCTCAATGTTTTTAAAATAATAATAAAAATAGTATACAATGTTCCACAAATAAAGTTCAAAAAAGTCCAAAAATAAAAAAATTACAAAAAATAAAACCTATTTACAGTTTCTAAAAATAAAATAAAATAAAATAATTATATACAAAATCTTCTTCTTCACTCCTTTTGGATTCCTCTTTTCTTTCCTTCTTTGGCTTCGCTTTTCATTTCAGCACTTTCTCTCTTTTTCTTTATCTAAGCTCCAAATCTAAAAGCAAACAAGAAATACCAAAGCGCGTAAAAAAGAACAAAAATATTAAAATAAAACCTAAAAACAAATCTATACACAAGTCCACATCGGCGGCGCCAAAAATTGATCGGATTTTAGATAGTGGTAAATAAGGTTGTCGTTCACTCGGACTTGATGAGATTGATTTTAAGAATTAATAAAATAAAATAAAAGAAAAATATATACAAAATATTGTCACAGGATGAAGAACTTACTGGGACTCAGGATTCTACTGCTTTTCATGTTCATGGGGTTCATAAATTAATCCTAGACATTTATAGCTCAAAACAAAATAAACAATAACTCTATTCTTTGGTTAAGTAGATTTCATAAAACCTTAGTTGTAAGTTGTGAGCATGACGCATCAAAAGTAATTAAAACCAAGCATGCGACATCAAATAAAATAACAAATAATTAATAGAAATCATAAAATCATTAAATTCTATGCAAATAGTTATAAAAGAATTATTTTAATTACCATATGAATGAAAAACAGCCTCCTCCGTTGTCCCAGTGATGGGTCTAGCTCCGCATAATTTTTCAAGCCGATTTTTCCAAAAAAGTTTATTTCCCAAAAATACCTACAAACACACAAAACACCATAATAAGTACAAAAATCGAGTACCAACATAGAGAAAATTGAGGACAACTTAGACACAAAAATGTGTCTATCAATGGTAGATTCGCTTCATAACTATGCTTCGAAGCAAATCGGAAAAATCTGGAACGAAGCGTAGCGTGAAGCGGCGCTTTTAAAAACCACTTGACAATATGTTGTATATTAATTTCCTTTTTTTTAGCGTCTCAAATATCAGATATCGACACAACTAAATAGCATGTGTGATTTTTCATTTAATTGCCAACAGTACTGAGATTTTTCATTTAATTTCCAACAGTACTGATATTGACAATGTGATGAACTACTTATTAATTTTAAAGGTCGATATAGTTTTCCAAAAGTATTTTTTTGGGAGGATTTCTTAATCTCCAACACTTTAAACAATGTATAAAGAGTGAATAGTTGGGTTTCATTTGTTAATCTACTAAATGACAATTGGTGTTTTCATAATACATTGCGGTTGTTAATTGGGAACCCTTATTGGACGGGTGCGGGGCGAAGCCCCGCCTCACAAATTTGGGATCAATTTCCATCGTACCCGGTGCATAACACGGGTTAAATATTAGAAAAATCTAATTATGCTTTAGTATTTATAGTTTAAACTATTTTACTCTCGAGATTACTTACATCTATTTATTTTGGTTTATTTTTAGAAATGATTACTGTTTTGTTAGATGGCTTGAAATTAGTTTTCAAAATCATGTGAGATCTAAATTATAACATTATAATATATTTGATTATTAGAAGGTTTTAACTGTTAATTATCAATTGTTGGATAGTAATTCCATAATAACTTATTAGAATTCTCATGAGACGGGTGTGGGGCGAAGCCCCGCCTCTGTGGAGACATGACCAACAATGTAAGAAATTCCAACAATCCCGGTGCGTAACACGGGTTTCAAACTAGTATTCTTTAAAGATAGTTATTTTAAATCAATGACTTTTTTTTGAAACATAATCTATGTCACATTTTTTAAAGATTATTATTTTCACTTTCAAATTATATTTTATATACCATTTACAATTGAAAAACAAATAAATAAGAGCCAATATTAAACAAATATTTGATTTTAGTATGATATTCTTTATCCCAAATTATATCTATAATAAAAAATAGTTACTCAAAATATATATAATTATCTAATTATGTTTAAATCCCATAAATTAGAATAAAACTATAATAAAAGACTATATCTGTTTTTGTCATATGCTACACCTATAATATGTGAATTTATATTTTCCAAACATAATTTAATCATTTTTTAAATCAGCTTTATCTTTTAATATATTGTTTATCAAACACTTAACTGCTTTTTTTACACAACATTACACAACAAAGTAGAAAAGCGCTTTTACAAAAGCCGCAACATTACCAAACTAAGCCTTAGGTTCTCCCATAATCATATTTAGCTTCAAGTCTTATAGGTTGGATCCTACCAAACAAAGATTTTTAGATCTTATCGTCTTTGCCTGCTTTATATTTTAATCTTTTAGGTATTTTTAATATTTATTTGATAACATAATTTTAAATAATTTTTTTATTAGTAATTTCTTAATACTTTATTTTGAATCTATCTTTTCAATATAAATACATAATTAGTATTTTCTCATATCTAAAAATGAAAGAAATATTTTCTTATCATTTAAAAACATTAACATTATTGATTGTTTTACTCTTTTTTTTAAAAAAATATTTTTTATTAATTTTTCATGAAAAATAATAGTTCTATTTAAAATACCAAAAATGATTATTAATTAAAAACTAGTAGTTACCGAAAATTATTATTATTGGTATTGCATTTATTTAAAAGGGGGTTGCCAACCAATAGTTCTATTGAGAGGGGGTTGGTGCCCAGCTTGTTGCTAGGTTGCCAATCAATAGCTTTGCATGATTTTCTTCGGTTTTGTATTCTTTAAAATAATAATTTAAATATTTTTTAATTCAAATATCAAAATTGCTTTTCATTAAAATTATACTTACATAAAAAAAGTAATTACTAATAATAAAAAATAAAATAAAATAAAATTTTATATAAATAATTTTATAATTTCTTTTTGTTAAAAGAAATAAAATTATTTTTCAGTGAATATTAAATTAATAAATATTTGAAAACAATAAAAACGAAAAAATTATTTGTACATTCGAGGGTGTTTGGATATTAGAAGCAGAAATCAATCTTAGAAATGAGAAGCAAAAAGAATTTGCGCCGCGAAAAGTAGATTTAGTTGCTTCAATAAAATTATTCTGAAAGTGTATTCCAAAATTAATTTCTTATTATAAAGTTAAATTTTTTAAATTCCCAACAAACAATAAAATATATATTTTTTAAAGAAATTGAGTGATTTCGAGATAAACTTACTAACAAATAATTATTTTTTAATAAATATGTTGAACAAAGAAATATTTACAAATTAAAATAAGGCAGATGAGATGCAGCCCAAAAGGATGTAAATCCGGAAGCTCCAGTTATCCACACCATATCTACAACTTTTCGATAATGTTAGTCGTGTGACTCAAACTCGAGGAAGTTTAGCCTCAAATTTGAAGGGGACTCGTCGAATCTCAAAAGGTGGTAAAAGCTTTCCAATGGAGATGAATTATTAGTCCTTAATAATGGGAACTTGGTTAATTATTAGCAGCACTGTAGCTCGATGTTAACTTGAAAATTAAGTTAATCCACTCGAATAATAATGTCAATAATTTTGTTATCATCTTTGTCCACGAAGTGCCACCACTCACCAGCAATTATATGCCGCTTGCTCCGCCCCCTTCCGACTTGGCACCGGGATCGCAAAAAGACAGGCACAGGTTGTGGCGTGGCCTTGAACAAAATACCGGATGCATACAGGGAATGTATCTTTTTCATTGGTGGATAGGGTATGGGGAAGAGTATTTATTTGAGTCAACTTACTACCAAGTTATCGCGATAAATTAACGAGATATTACCAAGACGAGCTGCTTAGTTCCTTTGTAGTGTACACTTCTGTTCTCTGCTTGCTTCCACTTCCTTTCATCACCATCAGTCCATCATCATCTCCTTTTCTTCCACTCTCCCTTTCGCGGTAATTTCCAAACTACACAGAGAAAGAAATTTGGAATTTTGTTTGGTAATTTAAGCTGCATTTTCCAAGCAAATGTGGTGACTTTTCATTACAACTCTGATGGGGTCTTGACTCTTGAGTATTATCCAATCAATCAGTGGTGTTTTCTTTTCTTTTCCCTTTACAAAGAACCCAGATTTCTGATTTAAAATGACTCCACCTGTTAATGGAGATTTGGGTTTTCCATCTCCACTTCAGTGGAAATTCTCACAGGTTTTTGGTGAAAGAGCAGCTGGTGAAGAAGTTCAAGAAGGTACAAATTGAGATTCGTTTGTGGTTTTATTCACTTGATTTGTGTTTGTTTCAGTGATATTTAGTTATTACAAACATGAGTTTTGCATTCTGACTCTTTGATTTGTTGAATCTATTGTTTAAACCCCTTAGTTTATTGAAGATTTATGCTAGATTTAGGAAACCCAAGTCTGGACCTGATATTTTGATACTATTCTCTGTCATGATTAGAATGGGCAATGCTAACTGAGACTACTATATTTGTTTACTTTCCTCAGTTGATATTATTTCTGCTATTGAATTCGACAAAAGCGGTGAGCATCTTGCAACTGGTGATCGAGGAGGACGAGTGGTTTTATTTGAGAAAACAGATGGGAAAGATGTAAGTGTGTGTTCTATCCTGTCACTTGCTTGTCTCCTTATGTTCATGATTGCTGCTTGATGAGCTTAAGTGAAAATTCCAGTTTACCTTCCGCAAGGAGCTGGAGAAAACGGATTATTCCATCCCCAGGCATCCAGAATTCCGTTACAAGACTGAGTTTCAGAGTCATGAGCCTGAGGTACTAAAGACACGGACTTTGATATTGTTTGTGGATAACTGCACTGCTTTTTACTGAAATCTTCTTTCTTCTTTCTGCCAGTTTGATTACTTGAAAAGTTTGGAAATAGAAGAGAAAATTAATAAAGTACGGTGGTGTCAAACATCCAATGGTGCTCTTTTCCTTCTCTCGACAAATGACAAAACAGTAAAATATTGGAAGGTGCTTGAGCTATATTTTCAATTGATCATGATTTTTTTGGACATTTTGGTGGAACATGGCACTAATTTTGAGCTCTTATGCTTTTGGAGTTAGGTTCAAGAAAAGAAGATAAAGAAGGTAGCTGAGGTGAACTTAGACACTTCAGGGGCAAAATCAAATGGAGGACTTCCTGGAAAAATTGGAGCTGGATCTGACTTTGTATTTCCACCTGGAGGAATTCCCTCTTTACATTTACCAGTGGTAGTTGTAATCTTCCCCAGATTTTGGTTGTTTGTATTAAGTGACAAAACTATAGTCTATTAGATGATCCATTACACATTTCCTCTAGTTTTTTCAAGTTGAACCATGAAATTCTCTAAATTCTCAGGAGGAAATCAAGATTGATTTGTTTTTTGAATCTTCAATCTCATTCCTCTTTTTGTTAGAGAATACAGCCTGAATGTTATCCTAAAATATTGCGTTGGTTTATTTGTTTTTGAGCAGATTGTTGGCCAGGAAACAAACCTTGTTCCTAGATGTCGAAGAGTATTTGCTCATGCACATGACTACCACATAAATTCCATTGCAAACAACAGGTTCAGTTAAAATTCATTGTTTCTTTGTTAATTAGAGATTGATGTTGGTGTCATTTTTCAATGGGAAGATTAAATATTACTCTCATTGTTTATAAATTTTAAATGCATTTCTAATACGGGTCTTTAGTTTTCATGTTAGTTACATTTGCTTGTTGCCGAAAGTTTCTAACGTTCTACACCTATAACTAGAGAATTTCCATATGGTCAGAACTTGAAGTTTCGTGCTGCACTTTGTGAGAATGATATCACAATGCAGATTATCCTCCCAAGATCCTTAACTTGGTTACCTCCACGTTGGCCCTACAGTCTGTAATACATAAAATATCCCCTGGAGAGCTAATGAAAACTATTTCTATGATTTATGTACCTAACTTTTCTTAACTGATATATCTTACCATCTTACCAATGAAGTAGCATTTCAGTTTTGACACAGTTAATTGAAAAGAAGTGTCAGTTTCAAACATATAAATTATATAATGAATGCTTTGAACGAGGTTGAGTTATCTCTAACTTCATTTAGTGATCACCCTTACCTAGGCTTCAAACTTGTGCATCTGAGTAACAGGTGTTTTTTCTTTCTGCAGTGACGGTGAGACATTTATCTCTGCAGATGATTTACGGATAAATTTGTGGAACCTGGAGATCAGTAATCAAAGTTTTAATATTGTTGATGTGAAGCCAGTAAACATGGAGGATCTCACTGGTATGTGCCTCCTAATGATAGATACTTTCTTCATCATATAATCCATCTCCTACTTGCTGAATCCCTCACTGTACCCGAGGAAGACTTTCACTTATTCATGTACTTTTCTAAGATACTCTGTTGTTGATCTTTTTATTCTTCCCCCAAGATAGTTTTACTTGCATTCGGATGCTAATATTTCTTCCCCTGGTTTACAGAGGTCATAACGTCTGCAGAATTTCATCCTACACATTGTCATACATTAGCATACAGTAGCTCAAAGGGAACAATACGCCTTATCGATATGAGGCAGTCAGCTCTATGTGATTCACATGCCAAAATGTAAGTACACCAAAGCAATATTTTAGCCTAAAGTTAAAGTTTGTTAGTGCCTGGTAAAGTTAAATGTGCTCTCCATTTGTGACATGCCTTCACTTTAAACTCTTATCAGTTGTTTATTAAGCTGAAAGTAACATCTAGTTAATCTTTCCAGATTTGAAGAGAACGATACACCTGGTTCACGCTCATTCTTCACAGAAATAATTGCCTCAATATCAGATATTAAGTTTGGAAGAGATGGGAGATATATATTGAGTCGTGATTATATGACGCTAAAGGTTCGAGTATAGTTTATGTTTTTTGGAGCTAATTTCTTACCGTGCAGCAAACTTGCCACTGGGGCAGTAACTAGATTTTGCATATTACTGATCCCCTTTTGGACTCGCCATCTTAGCTGCACCTTTCTTCCCCATGTTGAAGTTAATTGTAACTGCGTCTTCCAACGATCTTCTTTACTGTGTATATCTCTAAGATGTTTTAGTTGTACAATGCAGCTTTGGGATTTAAATATGGAAGCTAGCCCTGTTGCAACCTTTCAAGTCCATGAACACCTGAGACCCAAGGTGTGTTTCCACCTACTTAACACCCTTTACTCACTACATTATATAATCTGATTAGACAATCACTGTTTCTTCAATACTCCTGTGCAGCTTTGTGATCTTTATGAGAATGATTCAATTTTTGACAAATTTGAGTGTTGTTTGAGTGGTGATGGCCTGCGCGTTGCCACTGGTTCTTACAGGTCCATTGTCCCCTCAGCTGTTATGCCTTTTTTTGTTTTCATACTGTTGATGTTTCAGCTAAAAATCCAATTATCATTGCAGCAATCTCTTCCGTGTATTTGGTTCTGCTCCGGGCAGTAATGAGGCAACAACATTAGAGGCCAGCAAGAACCCCATAAGGTACCTGAGAAATTCTGAATCACTGTTTGTACTGATCAGATCTTTGACCCTGAACTCACTGTGGTGTTGTTTTACTATTGTAGACGTCAACCTCAGACTCCTACTAGATCTTTAAGGTCACTCACCAGTCTATCACGCTCACGTAGACGAGGTTAGTATTGGGTCTGATTTGCTTTGTTTCTTTATTGATTCAAGAGCTTCCTTAGTAGTTAGATATGCTTTTTATTTGTGTATTCACACATAAGCCTGTATAATCTTCTCTTTAGGATCTGAGAATATGGGCATAGACGCTGGTGGAAATGATTTCTCCACTAAGCTGCTCCATCTTGCATGGCATCCAACCTCCAACGTTCTGGCTTGTGCAGCCGCAAATAGTCTTTACATGTATTATGCTGAGGAAAATCCACAAAGCGAACATCAAAAGTAGAATATGTTTTCCACATGTTAGTTGTTGGTTATGAGATGCAACTGGAAAAAAGAGTTCAGTTCCATTACCACCTTTTGCATCATTTGTACTTTGTTTTCCAGGGAAAAATTGCGATGAACAATTTTTTTGTAGTCTTTTACTTCTGCAAGTTTTTACCTTTATTTCTAGGCTTACCTGAATGGTGCAAAATTTGTAATTTAAGAGAGGGAATTGCACCCAGTTTTGCTTCTTCTCTGGTTGGTCTAAGAGGAGAGCATGTAGTTGTTGCTGTTGTAGTAGGCTTTTATTACTTTTGATACATATACATTAGTACAAATCAATAACAACATGCTTGTAACCTGTAAGAGCTCTAAATAAAACTCCACCTGATTCAACCGGATAATTTTTCTGCCAGCACTCGTATCCTTATTTATACGGGTCAAGGCTGAGCCCCATTAGAAAGTTGCAAGTAGTAGTAAGTTTGTAGTCGCAACTCCAATGAAAGGCACCTTTTTCGTCTCCAATGAAAGGCACTTATTTCGTTACTTTGTTTACTTGTGGGCTTGATTTCAGTGTATCTTGTAATTTCATAAGATACTAGTTGTCACTTGTCACTACGAAAGAGTTATACAGTGTTATGCCCTTTCTAATTAGGTCCCAAGTTGCCCATAATTCAACTTATTGCATCCTACTGTTTGTCTTTTGGAGCAACAAAGAAGCTAACACCTCTCAAGCTTTATTTTTTTAATTATAAATTTTAATTATAAAACAAATTCATTAGATTATTCTCGCCCAATCCGTTCATCTGTGCATTTATAGGATGCAAAATCTCATGTATGTGTTGCCCATATAGTTGTAACCAGAGTGCGTTATAGCGTAAATATAGAGGCTTAAGCAAATGTAACATTTAACTTGTCTCTAATGATAAAAGTTTCCTTATTATGTTCTATTCTATTTCTACTTTAAGACGTTGTCAACATTTTACTGACGTGAATTTTTTTCATTCGAGATTAGTGAAGAAATACTTCTTGAAGATATTAGTATGGTTTTGATCATAGTTTGCTTATATTATGGATCTGTTGCCAGGTATTCCCCCTTAACAAAAGAATTTCTTTTTCATAATATATATTAAGATTCCACGGATATATAATTATCAAACATAGAGGTTAACCCCTTAGATTTTCTTGAATTTTTTTTCTTATAATTACGCTAAAATTTCATAAACATTAGAGAATGATGCCATCCCCAAAACCTTTGTGAATGATACTAAGTTTTGTTCAGAAAAACCCTATTTTTTTTAGAAAAAAACAAATTTCGAGCAACATATTAATACCTAAATATTTAGAATTTGAACGGTTAGATTAAGTTATAATTTTGATATGAGTTATATTTTGACCGTATGTACCCCTGTAAATTTTTTATATAGATCCAACAATGGAAAGTACTCGAAAGTATGCGATATTCCAGCTGTGTTATAAAGAAACGTAATCTGAAACAATCTTATGCATGGCGTCGTACATAATTTTGTTTCTAACCGTTCGGTTATCTTAAAATTTTAGTATGTGTAAAAAAACATTAAGATTATATCTAGTAAAAATTTCATCATGATATGATAGGATTGTCTATTCAGAACAGTTGAAAGACGAAATTTTCAATTTTCAGGGTTAACAATGTGGTGTGGGCTTATGTTAATAAATTTATCAATGGGCATGGACACTAATATAATGAACCACATATATGCAATTTTGTTGGCCATGACTTAGTCAACCCAATGGACCGGGTCTTGACCAAAAAATTGACCGGACTTTGATTAAACCAACTCGGTTCGAATTTTACCTTTTGGACTCAAAGGTACTTGGGAACCATTAGCGGGTCTATGATGTGAAAAATAATTTATGTGCAAAACAAAACTATACTTCTATCATAAACATTTATACCAATGAAAATGCACTGTTCAAATGAAATTTCTCGACATAAGCTACCATGGTAATTGTAACGTCCCAAAATTAAGCTATTTATTAATCCAAGCGATTAATTACCTAATGAGGCATTAAATATCTCAATCATATATCTTAACTTCCAAATAGAAAATCTTATACAAAACTTAATCCAAAACTAAACCCATCACTCGAAACAATTATAAATGAAAAATCTCTCAAGTTATATAAATAAAATAGTGTGTTTGTGATTACAAAAATATTGTACAAATCCTAAAATAATTCGCAACAACTCTAAAATCTTTAAGAGACGGAAACGAATATCTTCGCGTGCACCATATCTTCTGGTAACTGAAAAACTGAAGTGGGAACGAGTGAGCGCATCATCCCAAAAGGGGGCTCAGTGGATACCTTTATAACAATCAGGTAATTACTAACATACTTCACAGTTCTACTAAAAAAAAAATGATTGCACATCTGATACACACAACACAAAGCAGAAGAATGCTCCAACTCTCCTCCCAAGATATTGTGTCCATGAACAATATCTATAAAAGATCCACCACCGGACGGATCTACGGAGATGAAATACAGCAACCTAAACATATGTCATCCTAACCTCGTCTCACTTAATGAATGAGAAGATGGTAGAATAACTCCAGTCTCAAATGATAGCATGAATCCAGGTACCATATGATGTTTTCATGGAATGCGTACTCCTCATAAATTCGTATGCCACCATCTAAGTCTAGAATATATAAGAAATTTTGATTACTATGACTCGACCCCGCACAGCAGGTTCCCAATAGGTCCCATCCTACCAGGAACCTAGAATTTCTTCCTGAGTCGAGATCATAGTAACCCAATCATACTGCTAAGACTAAACAATCAAGCATAATATGCAAACGACCAATCTCCCCACATATATTTGATAGTTGGGGGCTTATTATTCTACGCTTCCCAGTGATACCCTGATGTGTCCTGCAGGTACCCTCAAGGCAGAGAGTCATTCCCCCTATAGTAAAATAGGCATAAAATAGTAATATCAACCCACAGCTGCCTCCAGACAACTTCTAGGGTCTATGTAATCTATAGGTTGCTTTGACCTATAGTTATATTGGGCACCGATCTTCACCTATGTACGAGTGCGTGGCCTTCCCCACCTATAAACGCTTAGCGAGAATCCGTGGAGAACACAGACAATCCTCGCGAGGAGACTAGACAATGCATATACGCAACACACACAATCAATTGCACTCAAACATGTATTGCATAAGAACAAATAACTACATTCAAACATGCTCAAAATTAATAAGACACATCATGCTCGCCATTTAAAGTAACTTACTGATTACAAGAGAGTTACAAGAGTTCCCACCTGATTTGTAGGCAAACCATGTCTACCTCGAAATCCACAATCCAATTATTCATTCTTTAGATCAATCGTTGTTAATAAAGAGTAACTGTTAATCACACAAGCACTCCAAGAGATTAGCCAAAAGGCTCACACAAGGCTCATAACATAATCTCATACAATCCTCTAGTTAGAGGAAAAGTGAACTGTCTAATGGTTCTACGCCCAATTATGGTTCTACTCATTTTCATTATTTATCTCTAGCATACGAAGGTTTACTAATCCAATTAGATAGAATCTATAGTCCATTTGATAAGTCTAAAGAGTATCTAGAACTTGAAGGAACTAAAGGTTAATTCACACTATAGTCCATTTGATAAGTCTAAAGAGTATCTACAACTTGAAGGAACTAAAAGTTAATTCAGACCATAAGGTCCAATATATCAAAATGGGAAAACTATTCCTAAGCCCAAGTCCACTAAACAAGCCCATTAACATAAGCTCCGGTCCATCAGAGTCAACTAATGGTCAATAACAGTCAAATGGCCAACTAACAGTCAACGTCTAAGTCCAGTCAAACGTCAAGGTCAACTCTAGTCAAACGATCAAGCTCGGTCAAAAATCACTGAGTCAATTCTGGTTAATGATTTAACTCAGTCAGATAACTAAGTCAAGTGAGTCGAATCGGTCAGACATAGGATGACTAACAGGCATATTTCTAATGCAACACAAAAACAGAACAAGACTCAAATGATGTATTTCTAACTCCTCTTGCCAAGATACATAATTCAATCATCTCTTCATTGATTCAAATCAAGTACTATTTTTCCATGACTCCATGAACTGCATTTTCATCACATCTATAAGCTCAGCTCAACATACATAGCATCCATATCAAAGTTTACAACTCCAATTCCCATTGTCCATCACGATCCTGTAAAGCCTTGCACTAACCAAACCATTACCCCTGCAACTCCTAGCATTTAACTTCGCCAGCGCCTTCATTCCTGCAACATCCTAACCACCAATATTAGCACCACCACTTCAACCCATATCTTCACAATTGCAGTTAAGATCATTCTCACAATATCCTAGCATTCATCGAAACACCACTAGGAATCCAACTCCACCAACATTTCGATCTCACCTGTGCAGATCATACATCTACCTAGCTCATTCATTTTCTTTACAACCCTGATTTCCTTCAGTCATCTCATCCAAAACCTAACCACTCCACCATTGCTTCCATTATACTTTCTAAACTGAGTTTTTCCCATCTCCATAACTGCGACAACAACAGCATCAACATCTTCATCATATTCTTCACTTGCAGTTTGAGTTTCATCAACAACCAATACCAGTTCCATAAACCACAACTCCAACACTCTGCAATCAACAATTCAATACCTTTAAGAAGACACCAACACTCTAACTTCACTAATCTTCAGAATCATCTTCATCTCCACCAGCATGACTACTTCATCTAACTAAGATACTCATGCTCAAAATCACATCATAACCATGCTATAACCACAACTGCCTTTATCCAAATCCCTTCAATACATACAACTTCAGCTACCCCATATCTCAGAAAAACAATAGTTCTTCATCTTCTTCTTCATGTTCAGGGACCCTAAGTTTTAATTAATAAAAATACCCTAATTATCTAATTTGGGGAAGAACAGGGGAAGAACCCTAATCCATGAATTCTCAAGAAACTTAAATTATACCTCATGCAATCGACTCCACCTCAAATTAAAGACAAACCCATTACAACAACAACTTATCAATCAAAAATCACACGAATTGATCAATAAATAGGTAAACCCTAAATTACCTTATTTTATGTCGAATCAACACCAGAACAGCTTCAGAACTTCAGTTAAACACCAACCCGTTCGATCTTCATCCAACAGAAACTCAAAAATCTTCTTAATCTCTCTTCCAAATGAAGAGCATAACCCTAATTCAATTCAACAACATAACTCCTTCTTCTCTCGAGCTCAAATAGCATCAACAACACCACCAGAAATCAATTCCTAACGTTTCCCCTAAGTTTCTCTTCGATTCGGCCTCAGAATCATCTCACAAAATCGCCGAAGGTGGTAGCTCAAGGAATAAGTCCTAAAACTATGTTTTAACCTAAACCTGCAAGTATACAGGATCTAAAGTAGTGAGTGAGCAAATAAGGGGAAGTCCACAGGGACAAGGAGGGAGCTGGTGTTGTATTCTAAATCTTTCTAGTGACTAAAAGCACTAGGGCATTTGAATTCACCCAATAATCCTAAACTAAGGCAATACCTATTCAAATTGTGTTCTTGTTCCTTTCCAGATAAAGCTACAATGAATGATCTATCGGTTAATCTCCCTAACTCACCCCTAGTATAAGCTGTCTTCTTACAGCACAACCTATCACAGGCTCATTTGGTTTAATTAGCTACCTGTCATTCCTAAAACAATGAAGCACATTTCTTCTTCCAGAGAGGTCTCAAATGGAAGACTTATCAACCAACTTCACTAACTCACCCCTAGTATAAGCTGTCTTCTTACAGCACAACCTATCACAGGCTCATTTGGTTTAATTAGCCTCCTGTCATTCCTAAAGCAATGAAGCACAATCAAGAACAACAACATGAACATGAATTATCTTAACATATGATTATGAGTTTCATCAAAGCCCTAGTTATTAAATTATAACATGATGAACACTACTGAAAATAAACTACTACAACTTGGTGCACCGGCTACTCCGGGCATGTCCACAGTTACAACCCCTAATACCCTTTTATAGTTACAACTAAATAAATCACAAATCCCCCAAATCAGTAAAATTAGGGTTGTTGAACATCACCTAAATTGATGCAATTTCTTCCAATTGATGTCGACCCATACCTTGTAATCTCTTCCTGCTCCATTCCCACGCGCCAATTGCTTCTCTAGACTCGCCTAATCGATTGATTTTTCTTCTAGGGTTTCAGAGAAAGGTGAGAAGAAAAATCAATCAAATAGGGGGCTAGAAAGAGGGGGGTGATGATGGTAGTGATGAGTTTAGGTCTAGGGTTGGTTTGGTGATGATGGTGTTCGTTGTGGTGATTGAGGCAGTGGAGTTGGTGGTGAAGGTGATGGTGGTTCTCTGTGACGGGGTGGAGGAGAAGATGGGTTCGATGGAGAAAGGGGAAGGGTGCGTTTGGTTTGGTGGGATATAGGGTTAGGTGTTATAGTGTGTGTCGGGATCAACAAGGTTTGATGTATCACAAAGCAAAACTGTGGGATGATAACTTCTGAAACGGATCTAACGGAGAAATTGAGACAGATCATGAGCGACCGTTGGATGCAAAAATACAACGAAACTGACGGCTCAAGATGGAGTTAGGTGCTGTAGTGTAAGGCGGAGATATCAAACTTCGATGCACAGCAAGGGAGCGACCGTCGGATGCTTCTGAGAACTGATCTGACGGCTGAAGACGCAAGCGGGTATGGATTTGGGTTTTAGGCTTTTGGGTATAGAATATGGGTTTGGGAAATGAGTTTGGGCTTGGAAATCCTTGAGCCCACTTCTTCTTTAAGAACAACTTTCTTCTTCAAGCCCATTTCTATCCTTTTTTTGGTCTTCCGCACATCACTCTTCGCGGCTTCCTTGCGTAATTCCTCCTGGCTTTTCACTACTTTTCTGCTCTTTTTGCTCAGCAACTCATCCAATCTTTATTTATTACCTAAAAATGCAAAATTAAGTAAGAAAAATATTTATTCTTGAAAACAATGAAAATACAGAATATGGGATAAAATGTAGAATTAATGCACAAAAGATGAGTTAAATGCCAAGAAAAATATAAAGAAATATGCACTTTTTAGCACTCATCAAATACCCCCAAACCTGAATTTTACTTGTCCTCAAGTAAAACAAAACTAAGGAAATCCTACCTATACCACTGTCGCTGGTCTCTCGAATGCATTTAGCGTATGCACTAAGCCTTTTAAACCACTAAGTGTCCCTAGTGGACGAGTCAAGTCTCGTGAAGGTTTGCTTAGAACGTACCTACAAAGTTCTAGGTCAAAATATAAGCTCAGATTCCATCAAATGTGACATGTGCAAGTCAGTTTAAGCTCACAGCAAAATGGAGATGTCAATCTAGCTATCAAAGGCACAATCCTAGCACTGATAACAAAAAAAAGACATGTGATAAGAGTGTAAAGTGTATCTACACATGTGTAAAGAAAGATCTGAAGTTATGACTACTAATCACCAAGAGATAGTTTCTCAGGCTAAGAACCAAGGTCGAAATCTAGCTAGCTGTCCGGACTTTACGAGAATTGTGAATGAGTTGGAGGTATTTCACAATTACTCGCGTTGTACATCAATGGCATACACCCTCCTTGCTTATTACAATGAAACAACAAAATGACTCTTTACATGACTCTTATTTACATTGACTACTCTCTTTTATTTTTGGAACAAGAGAGGATGGAATTGATAAATACTTGATTTATTTTATTTTTTATTTTTTTTTTTGAATAAGGAAACACTTTTGATACATATACAAAAGGAAACAAAAGATTACATGACACTTTGCAAGAGGTAGCCCTTTTTGATGCACCCAGTTAAATTCGATGGTTGTCTTTCTTAATGTAACCTCCACCTTCTATCCCAACCAACCAAAGAACAAGCTAGTCAAGTTTCGTTCAGTATTCTAAAGTGATTGGCAATCGTAACTTCCTATCAAACACCTTGAAGATCGAGGCCATACATGTATTGGTAGATCGTGCGCGTGCAAATTTCTTATCACTATGTGAATTGTGCTAGAATCAGGGTGCCTAAATATCTAGACTAAGACTCCTAAAAAAATACATATTTGCACAAGAGTCAACATTTCAAGGTAAATGAGCTCCATTTTTATGTTTTTTTCAATTTTTTATTTTTTAATTTTTTTGAATTTTTTCGATTTTTTCAAAAGAAGAAGGAGTTCGTTTTCAATTATAGCATATTATCATGGTATCCATTCCATACCCCCAAACCTAAACTAAACATTGTCCTCAATGTTTCAAAAGATAACAAAATTATAATGCAACATATGAAGAGGAACATGCTAAGTAGAGTAAAAGGAGAGAGAATACCCGATTCGTCGAAAACACGAACCGAACTCCATTATTCACCGGCTAGAATCCAACATTTTCAACTTAGATTATATTGGATTAGCAAAAATATATACAAAAGAAACCAAAAATTTTTAAAATTTATCTACTGGATTATATACAAAAATTCACTATATACATAAAGTCTAAAGAGTTGAGGATCAACCCAAAAGACAAAGTGTTGAAACATAGAAAGTTTCAAAACACTAAAATTGGACTGAAATGGGAGTGAGAGTGAAAAACCGAATGAATCACCCCTAAACCTAAATTGTTCAACAGGTTTACTTTTAAGCACAAAATCTTTTAATTTTAGGGGTTCAGGATTCAAAAGGTCTAACTCATAATGGACTGTTTTCGGGATGGGCAAAGAAATGCATTCCAACTGTGGCTCTTTAGAAGTGTTATATTTTGAAGCAAAATAGTCCAATAGGACTTGGGAGGCACACAGTTCCAATCCTAGATTGGGACTTTTCAGAAAAGTTGGTTTAAATTTTTTGTTGCAAACCAAATCTAGGTTGGGTGGAATAATCTCAATTTGAGATTTAGGTAAGAAAGTGGGTACATCTAAATTATTTTCATGGGTAAGATCAATAGTACCAACACATACTTTCCCTAAATCAGAAACAGGTAAAACATGCTCACATTCATCGAACAAAACATCAAGACCTAAATCAGTATCATGATTGTTCGAAGTACTCAAATCATCACCGGAAGAAATAACATTTTGTGACTTAGGCAAGGAATCAGACACATCAAATTCGTCCTCATGCATAATAAAATTAGTGTCTACAGAAGATTCAACTATTCCTATGTCATGTTCATCTTCACAGAAGAATTGTACAAGCCCCATATTAGAATCAAAATCATATGAATTACAATGAGTATCAGAAGAAACAACATTCATGAAGGTTGAGGCTGAGAAGCCATATGTTATTGAACCAAAAGGTTCCACAATATTTTCAGCAAAAATATGTTCTTCTAACATATCATTATCATCATAATCATCATCATGGTAACATGCATATTGATCCTCATTAAAAGTGGTGGTGTCCTTAGTCGATTCATGTTCCTCTAATTCAGGTTCATATTCAATAGCATTTAGATGAATGGGACTGGACACTTCATTAGGGACAACATGCATTTTCTCATGAATTTCCTCCTTTTGTAGTTGAAGCAAAATCTGATCTAACTTCGCCTGAATGCGTGACATAGTTCTATCAGAATTTTGCTCACCGAGTCTGAGAGCTTCTACGGTGGAGTCTAAATTCCTGGGAGTACAAAATTCTTCATGTTCAAATTGTGGTGAATGGTACATGTGTGCATGGTCATTAGGGTTTACAAAATATTGATCACAACCTTCGAAAGGTTGATTATGGTCCCAATGACTACCAGCCTCACAATTTGTGGGCATTTCATAATTTGGATTTTCATGGTATCCCCTAGATTTCCTAAATTCATGCAAAACATAGCAATATTCATCAGGGTGGTCTAAACCACCACAAAAGGTACAAACATGCATATTAGGTTGGCTAGGTTGATACATGGGTGAATAGTTATACGGGTTTGCATATTGAGACTCATGACCTTGAAAAGGTCCATAATTATAATCCCTATAACTATTGACATCATGGTCTGTGGGAGGCTCATAAGGTGAATCTTGCCCGTAAGCATCTCTAATAGATTTATTCCCAGAGACAGACCAAAATCCAGACATGTCTTTGTTTTATGAAATAATCACACAAATCACAAAAAAGTAAGGCCCAAGGGAGATGATAAAAATTTGGTTTAATTTGGGAGCAATTTTGGTTTTTGAAATTAGGAGCAAGCCCACATTGGTGGGAGAAATTGCTTTGTCAAGGGAAGTTGAACTAAGCCTACAATGTGTATGCAAACTGAAGCCCAATGTAGCTTTTGAAATAGCCTAACTGTTGCTTGTTTGGTCGGAGGCCCAGTTGGGCTTTCAAAAGTTCAGTTTTTCTAATTTAAAACTACAGGCCCAAATCAGTCTAACATCACAAGCCCACAAGCAATTAAACAAACAAGCCCACAAGTAATTAAGATTACAAGCCCAACAGAAAAATGGAAAAAAAATTATTACAAGCCCACAAATTAAAAATGGAAGCCCACAGGTTGGGTTCTCTTAATGGGTTTAGGCTTACTTGCTTAAGCACAGCCCAGCTGCTCAGTTTGGTTGCAAAAGCCCAGTTGGGCTTTGGATCATCCTAAGCTTTGGCTTTTCTGAGGCCCAGTTGGGCTTGGCTCAACTTGTTAAGCTTGGCAGCAACTTCAGCAGGCCCAGTTGGGCTTGTGATTTGCTACTGATTGGCTTGTGATTTTTTTTTTTTTTCTCAGCAGCACAGTCCTGTTGGGCTTGGTCTTCAGCAGGCTCACCAGCTCAGGGCCTTGCAGCAGGAGCAGATCAACAGCAACAGGTGCAGAAGCTCACAGGATTCTTGGCCTGGCACCAGCAGGAGCACCACAGCAGCACAAGAGCACCAGCAGCAGCAGGTGGAGCAGCTCAGCAGCAATAGCAGCACCACAAAAAAACAGCAGCAGCACCAGAGGCTGGCTGTAACAGCATCTGTTGGCTCAAAAGAGAAGATCAGTCTCTTTGAAGCGAAGCATAGCACATCAAGATGGATATACTAACAAAGAGAAGGTGCAGCTGACTACAGGGAGACAACTACAGCTAACATAGACTCAATGGTAGTTGCAATGATAAGACTCAATGCTTAAGTACAGGTGATGTTGCTAAGATGCACACCAATGCTTCAGATGTAGTGATGCACACCAATGCTAAGATGCACATTAGTAGTTTGCAGATACAGGGCTAAGCAAAACTACAAATGCAGTGACCAAATATGCAGACAATGAGCAAAGCCAATGTCAAAATGAGAAAATCACAGACAATGAGCAAAGCAACAGGGCAATGCTACAGATGCAGTGATGATTTGCAGGTATGCAATGATATGCAAACTAAGATGCAAACTAATATGCAATATGCAAGATGCTAATGCAAGTTACACTAAGTTACACTATCAATGATGCAGTGAGATAAAACAATGATGCAGCTAAAACCACAACTAACAGTACAGCTAACACATATATACAAGTAGTATGCAAATGATGCAGAACTACACAGTTGCAGTAGCAATGACTGAAAAGAAAAAAAACTACACAAAATATGTACAGGGTAAAGTAAAGAAAAAGAAAACAACAATGGCACCGCTACCGAGTCCCCGGCAGCGGCGCCAAAAACTTGGTGGGTTTTGAAAGAAACCTACAAACTGACCTGCAAGTGCACAGGGTCAGTTGTAGCTAGTGATGGGAAGAAAGGGTTTGTCCACAGGGACTTGGAGAGGGCTATTGAAGTTTCCTAGATAGCTGAGCTAGTGACAGACAGTGAACTAAAGAACCAAAGAAAATTCAGTGGCAGTGAGCCAAAGGCAGTGAAGTTAAGAGTGAAGGTACTAGGGTCTTTGAATCCACTACTTGATCCTAAGCTAAGGCAGTACCTACTCAAATCATTGTTCTTGTTTCATTTCAGGGAAGATCATAATGGATGATTTTCTTGGCTAATCTTTACTCACTTGCCCCTAGCATCAGCTGTCTTCTTACAGCACAGCTGATCACAGGCTTGTTGTTCAAGAAGCTATCTATCACCCTAAGACAGTTAAACACAGTCCTTCAAATGGACTGAATTCTTAGCTACCATCATTCTTTCACCCCTAGAATCAGTTGTCTTCTTACAGCACAACTGATCACAGATGCATTCACTCAAGTAGATATTATCAGTCCTATGACATTTAAGCACTACAAGAACAATTAACATGATCATGGATTAACCTAGCATACAATTCAAGAGTATCATCTAGCCCCTAGCATATGAAGTTAGAACATATTGAAACTAATTAACAACTGGAATTGAAGTTGAACTAGAACATTGAACTGAAACTAAAATTGGAATTAAACTGAAATTAACAGGACATTGAAATTAAACTGAAATTAACCCAAGTAGGGGGTATCTCGGCTAACCAAGAACACCTCAACAGTAATACCCAACCCTCAATTTATACAAAAAAGGAATGACGAACCCTAATTCCCAAAACCGAGAAAACTAGGGTTAGGGTTTACCTAAAATTCTTCACCCACGTCGACGACCCATGCTCTATTCTTGTTCCTCCTGCTCTTCCCATGCTTCTATTGCTTCTTCTTCCATCTCTGTCATGCCTATAACTCTATTTCCCTAATTTCAAAACCCTAAATTTGAGAGGGTTTGTGAAACTAGCGAAATAGGCTAATAGGATGGATGGGTTTCGATGTCTTTGATGTAGGGTGGCTATGGTGTTTGGTGATGAAGCGGCAGTGGCAGAGGTGGTGTTCTGGTGGTGGCAGGACATGGTGTCTCTGCAGAGGTGAGGGGGTGGAAGAGAAAATGAGGTCGATGGAGAGGAAGGAGGGGATGTTTGGTTGAGGTTAAATGATTCGGTTGCTAGGGTGTTAGGAGGGATATCAAGGTTCGATGTCCAGCGAAGGTAAGCCACTGGATGCGAAGATGGTAAGTGGATCTAACGGTGAGATAGGAGCATATAGGAGCGACCGTCGGATAAAGGAATACAACAAAACGAACGGTACTTGATGGAGTTAGGTACTGTAGTGTAAGGCGGAGATATCAAACTTCGATGCACAGCAGGGGAGCGACCGTCGGATGCTTCTGAGAACTGATCTGACGGCTGAAGACGCAAGCGGGTATGGATTTGGGTTTTAGGCTTTTGGGTATAGAATATGGGTTTGGGAAATGAGTTTGGGCTTGGAAAACCTTGAGCCCACTTCTTCTTTAAGAAAACTTTCTTCTTCAAGCCCATTTCTATCCTTTTTTTGGTCTTCCGCACATCACTCTTCGCGGCTTCCTTGCGTAATTCCTCCTGGCTTTTCACTACTTTTCTGCTCTTTTTGCTCCGCAACTCATCCAATCTTTATTTATTACCTAAAAATGCAAAATTAAGTAAGAAAAATATTTATTCTTGAAAACAATGAAAATACAGAATATGGGATAAAATGTAGACTTAATGCATAAAAGATGAGTTAAATGCCAACAAAAAGGGATAAATATATACAATATTTGGCACTCATCAAATACCCCCAAACCTGAATTTTACTTGTCCTCAAGTAAAACAAAACTAAGGAAATCCTAACTATACCACTGTCGCTGGTCTCTCGAATGCATTTAGCGTATGCACTAAGCCTTTTAAACCACTAAGTGTCCCTAGTGGACGAGTTGAAGTCTCGTGAAGGTTTACCAGAGGTGTGCCTACAAAACCTAAGGACAAAAAATGAGCTCAGATTCCATCAAATGTGACATGTGCAAAACAGTTTAAGCTCACAGCAAAATGGAGATGTCAATCTAGCTATCGAAGGCACAATCCTAGCACTGATAACAAATAAGGACATGTGATAAGAGTGTAAAGTGTATCTACACATGTGTAAAGAAAGATTTGAAGTTATGACTACTAATCACCAAGAGATAGTTTCTCAGGCTAAGAACTGAGGTCGAAATCTAGCTAGCTGTCCGGACTTTACGAGAATTGTGAATGAGTTGGAGGTATTTCACAATTACTCGCGTTGTACATCAATGGCATACACCCTCCTTGCTTATTACAATGAAACAACAAAATGACTCTTATTTACATTGACTATTCTCTTTTTATTTTTGGAACAAGAGATGATGGAATTGATAAATACTTGATTTTTTTGTTTTTTTTTTGTTTTTTTTTTTTTTGAACAAGGAAACACTTTTGATACATAACAAAAAGAAACAAAAATTACATGACACTTTGCAAGAGGTAGCCCTTTTTGATGCACCCAGTTAAATTCGATGGTTGTCTTTCTTAATGTAACCTCCACCTTCTATCCCAACCAACCAAAGAACAAGCTAGTCAAGTTTCGTTCAGTATTCTAAAGTGATTGGCAATCGTAACTTCCTATCAAACACCTTGAAGATCGAGGCCATACATGTATTGGTAGATCGTGCGCGTGCAAATTTCTTATCACTATGTGAATTGTGCTAGAATCAGGGTGCCTAAATATCTAGACTAAGACTCCTAATAAAAATACATATTTGCACAAGAGTCAACATTTCAAGGTAAATGAGCTCCATTTTTATGATTTTTTTCAATTTTTTTTTAATTTTTTTGAATTTTGATTTTTTTCAATTTTTTTTGGAATTTTTCAATTTTTTTCAAAAAGATGGAGTTTGTTTTCAATTATGACAAATTATCATGGTATCTACTCTATACCCCCAAACCTAAACTAAACATTGTCCTCAATGTTTCAAAATATGGAAAGAATTAAAATGCAACATATGGAAAGGGACATGCTGAGTAGAGTAAAAGGAGAGAGAATACCCGATTTCGGCGAAAGCAGAATTAAAACTCCGTTATTCAAGGCAAAAATCCAACATATTTCAGCCGAGATCATATTGGATTAGCAAAATATATACAAAAGGAAATTTAACTAACACATTATCTACAAGAAAATTTGGTTTTAAAAAATGGGAGCAAAGTAGAAATTTGGTTTTAAAAATAGGGAGCAAAAGAATTTTTTTTTTTTTTTTTTTTTTTTTTGAAAAAGAAAATGAAATTTGGTTTTTGAATTGGGAGCACGCCCACTGTGCAAGCCTCTAATGGAATGGAATGAAGGCTGCGGCCTACGAAAATCCAAGTTTTAATTTTGAAAGTTTAATTTGGCCCAGTTGGTTAAGGCCCGACGTTTGTTTTAAAACTTTGGTTTCGAGGTCCACTCTTGAGTGGAAGCAAGTCCACAATCAGTTATAAGCTCAGCTGGGTTTAAACCCAGAGTCCAAAATACAAGTCCAATGGAAGAATTTAAACAAGCCCACACAAAATAAATACAAGCCCACAAATTAAACAAACAAGCCCACAAATAAATTATTACAAACCCAACAGAAAATAAGAGAAGCCCAAAAATTGGCTTTAATATTACAAGCCCACAATTAAAAATTTGGAAGCCCACAGGTTGGGTTCTCTCAAATGAATGGGTTTAGGCTTACCTTTTTAGCACAGCCCAGCTGCTCTGATATTGTTGCAAAAACCCAGTTGGGTTTTGGTTCTTTTCCTTGGTGGCGTCCCAGCAGAGGAAAAACAGGTTCAGAATCAGCAGGTCCAACAGCAAATGAAATGAAGCAGATGCAGATGCAAATGCTATGAAATGGAATGCAAAATAGCTAAGAAAAACACAGATAAAACACAGCACCAATCCCCGGCAGCGGCGCCAAAAACTTGGTAGGCTTCTAAAAGGTCCTAGAAATTATCCCCGGCAGCGGCGCCAAAAACTTGGTAGCTCAAGGAATAAGTCCTAAAACTATGTTTTAACCTAAACCTGCAAGTATACAGGATCTAAAGTAGTGAGTGAGCAAATAAGGGGAAGTCCACAGGGACAAGGAGGGAGCTGGTGTTGTATTCTAAATCTTTCTAGTGACTAAAAGCACTAGGGCATTTGAATTCACCCAATAATCCTAAACTAAGGCAATACCTATTCAAATTGTGTTCTTGTTCCTTTCCAGATAAAGCTACAATGAATGATCTATCGGTTAATCTCCCTAACTCACCCCTAGTATAAGCTGTCTTCTTACAGCACAACCTATCACAGGCTCATTTGGTTTAATTAGCTACCTGTCATTCCTAAAACAATGAAGCACATTTCTTCTTCCAGAGAGGTCTCAAATGGAAGACTTATCAACCAACTTCACTAACTCACCCCTAGTATAAGCTGTCTTCTTACAGCACAACCTATCACAGGCTCATTTGGTTTAATTAGCCTCCTGTCATTCCTAAAGCAATGAAGCACAATCAAGAACAACAACATGAACATGAATTATCTTAACATATGATTATGAGTTTCATCAAAGCCCTAGTTATTAAATTATAACATGATGACCACTACTGAAAATAAACTACTACAACTTGGTGCACCGGCTACTCCGGGCCTGTCCACAGTTACAACCCCTAATACCCTTTTATAGTTACAACCAAATAAATCACAAATCCCCCAAATCAGTAAAATTAGGGTTGTTGAACATCACCTAAATTGATGCAATTTCTTCCAATTGATGTCGACCCATACCTTGTAATCTCTTCCTGCTCCATTCCCACGCGCCAATTGCTTCTCTAGACTCGCCTAATCGATTGATTTTTCTTCTAGGGTTTCAGAGAAAGGTGAGAAGAAAAATCAATCAAATAGGGGGCTAGAAAGAGGGGGGTGATGATGGTAGTGATGGGTTTAGGTCTAGGGTTGGTTTGGTGATGATGGTGTTCGTTGTGGTGATTGAGGCAGTGGAGTTGGTGGAGTTGGTGGTGAAGGTGATGGTGGTTCTCTGTGACGGGGTGGAGGAGAAGATGGGTTCGATGGAGAAAGGGGAAGGGTGCGTTTGGTTTGGTGGGATATAGGGTTAGGTGTTATAGTGTGTGTCGGGATCAACAAGGTTTGATGTATCGCAAAGCAAAACTGTGGGATGATAACTTCTGAAACGGATCTAACGGAGAAATTGAGACAGATCATGAGCGACCGTTGGATGCAAAAATACAACGAAACTGACGGCTCAAGATGGAGGTAGGTGCTGTAGTGTAAGGCGGAGATATCAAACTTCGATGCACAGCAAGGGAGCGACCGTCGGATGCTTCTGAGAACTGATCTGACGGCTGAAGACGCAAGCGGGTATGGATTTGGGTTTTAGGCTTTTGGGTATAGAATATGGGTTTGGGAAATGAGTTTGGGCTTGGAAAACCTTGAGCCCACTTCTTCTTTAAGAACAACTTTCATTGTAATTAATTTTAATCATCATTTTTATCAAAATTAAATCATTTTAAATTTATACAAATTTACCTATTTATTTATACTAATACTTTTTCATTAAACACATATTACTCAGATATACATACTTTTCTACTTTCACATATTTAATTTAATTCTATATTAAATATATAAATTAATTCCTTTATTTAATATCAATATCGTATTTCATATTAAAATAAATTCATTTTATCCATATTAACTAATTCAAATTTGATTTCACGTAAATCTATAATATCTACTATTTTAACTCTACTGTTACAAAATAATAATGTTTCCAAATATTGTCTACTTTATATTTGCTATAAACATAATTATCTAAATACTATTATTATTTGTGTTACTATTATCACTATCTTATTATTATCGTTATTTGTTTATTGATAGTCCAGTTGATATACTAAGTCTTAATAAAAGTTGATATATTTGATTTTATTTATGCATATCGAGTCTGTATTCTGTATATATATCTTGTGCATATATATCGAGTATTTAATAAATTCATATTTAAAGATATTTATTAGTATATATTAATAAGATATTTTCTTTATTATATACTTGATATGTAATACTTTAATAGTACATATGAATTTATTAATTTAGATTCTATTAATATAAAATATCCAATTAATATATGAATTTATTTTCTTTCAAGCCTATTATTGTACTAACCATTAAAATACTATTATTATTTCTGTATGTGTATATTTTTGGGATTTAGTAAATCATATGTTGGACTAACGGTAATTTGGGTATAAGATTACTAAGAAATTTAGTCATTTCATTTTATGCAATATATCCGCACGTTCTTAGGTCTAGTCTAACAAGTCCTATATTATCTATCTTGTTTCAATGCTCAAGAATGTATTTCTAATTTTATTTAATTTACAAAATCTGACCGAAAATAATTACTAATAATTTTGCGTAACTACTTGATCCTAATTATTATTTACATTAGTGGTCGAACAATTATCTTAACTATTCTCACAACCTAACTTTATTTCTACTTTAATAGGATAATGGTTCTAATTACGAGAAAAGATACTCTATTAGTTTCTCAGTAAAATTTGGGATCTATCGATTAACTAATAGAAACAAGTTTTCCTGTCTAGGTTCGCGACGCCTGACAATGCCTACCAAGGTAACAAGTATCACACAAACACATTAGTATTGCAAGCCTCACTATTCAACACTGAAAGTTGTTAAGTGTCATTCCATTGAGACTAATTAATCTTTAATTTTCTCATAAAATTTCTAGTGATAACATAACTGGTTTCAACCTACAATTTTTTTACTTCATATTATAAACGTAACATACATACATAAAACAAAGAACAAGTAATTCAACATGTTACACAAATCAAATCAATCAATTCATCTTTTAATTATTAATTGTTTTTAGTGAATTAAGATTTATCTCACAAACCCATCCCAACTATAAACTAATCTAATAATCAATCTGGCACTATCTATTATCTTCGCCCATGTAAGATCTAATAGTGATCTCTGATACCAAGTTTGTAACGCCCCAAAATTAAGCTACTTATTAATCCAAGCGATTAACTACCTAATGAGGCATTAAATATCTCAATCATATATCTTAACTTCTAAATAGAAAATCTTATACAAAACTTAACCCAAAACTAAACTCATCACTCGAAACAATTATAAATGAAAAATCTCTCTATATAAATAAAATAGTGTGTTTGTGATTACAAAAATAATGTACAAATCCTAAAATAATTCGCAACAACTCTAAAATCTTTAAGACACGGAAACGAATATCTTCGCGTGCACCATATCTTCTGGTAACTGAAAACTGAAGTGGGAACGAGTGAGCGCATCATCCCAAAAGGGGGCTCAGTGGATACCTTTATAACAATCAGGTAAATCACTAACATACTTCACAGTTCTACTAAAAAAAAATGATTGCACATCTGATACACACAACACAAAGCAGAAGATTGCTCCAACTCTCCTCCCAAAATATTGTGTCCATGAACAATATCTATAAAAGATCCACCACCGGATGGATCTACGGAGATGAAATACAGCAACCTAAACATATGTCATCCTAACCTCGTCTCACTTAATGAAGGAGAAGATGCTAGAATAACTCCAGTCTCAAATGATAGCATGAATCCAGGTACCATATGATGTTTTCATGGAATGCGTACTCCTCATAAATTCGTATGCCACCATCTAAGTCTAGAATATATAAGAAAGTTTGATTACTATGACTCGACCCCGTACAACAGGTTCCCAATAGGTGTCATCCTACCAGGAACCTAAAATTTCTTCCTGAGTCGAGATCATAGTAACCCAGTCATACTGCTAAGACTGAATAATCAAGCATAATATGCAAACGACCAATCTCCCTATATATATTCGATAGTTGGGGGCTTATTGTTCTCCGCTACCCAGTGATACCCTGATGTGTCCCGCAGGTACCCTCAAGGCAGAGAGTCATTCCCCCTATAGTAAAATAGGTATAAAATAGTAATATCAACCTACAACTGCCTCCAGACAACTTCTAGGGTCTATGTAATCTATAGGTTGCTTTGACCTATAGTAATATTGGGTACCGATCTTCACCTATGTACGAGTGCGTGGCCTTCCCCACCTATAAACGCTTAGCGAGAATTCGTGGAGAATACAGACAATCCTCGCGAGGAGACTAGACAATGCATATACGCAACATACACAATCAATTGCACTCAAACATGTATTGCATAAGAACAAATAGCTACATTCAAACATGGTCAAAATTAATAAGACACATCATGCTCGCCATTTAAAGTAACTTAATGATTACAAGAGAGTTACAAGAGTTCCCACCTGATTTGTAGGCAAACCATGTCCGCCTCGAAATCCACAATCCAGTTCTTCATTCTTTAAATCGATCTTTGTTAATAAAGAGTAAATGTTAATCACACAAGCACTCCAAGAGATTAGCCAAAAGGCTCACACAAGGCTCATAACATAATCTCATATAATCCTCTAATTAGAGGATAAGTGAACTATCTAATGGTTTTACGCCCAATTAGGTTCTACTCATTTTCATTACCTATCTCTAGCATACGAAGGTTTACTAATCCAATTAGATAGAATCTATAGTCCATTTGATAAGTCTAAAGAGTATCTACAACTTGAAGGAACTAAAGGTTAATTCAGACCATAAGGTCCAATATATCAAAATGGGAAAACTGTTCCTAAGCCCAAGTTCACTAAACAAGCCCATTAACATAAGCCCCAGTCCACCAGAGTCAACTAACGGTCAATAACAGTCAAATGGCCAACTAACAGTCGTCTAAGTCCAGTCAAACGTCAAGGTCAAGTCTATTCAAACGATCCAGCTTGGTCAAGAATCACTGAGTCAATTCTGGTTAATGATTTAACTCAGTCAGATAGCTAAGTCAAGTGGGTCGAATCGGTCATACATAGGATGACTAACTTGCATATTTCTAATGCAACACAAAACCAGAACAAGACTCAAATGATGTATTTCTAACTCCTCTTGCTAAGATACATAATTCAATCATCTCTTCATTGATTCAAATTAAGTACTATTTTTCCATGACTCCATGAAATGCATATTCATCACATCTATAAGCTCAGCTCAACATATATAGCATCCATATCAAAGTTTACAAATCCAATTCTCATTGTCCATCACGATCCTGCAAAGCCTTGCACTAACCAAACCATTACCCCTGCAACTCCTAGCATTTAACTTCGCCAACGCCTTCATTCCTGCAACATCCTAACCACCAATATTAGCACCACCACTTCAACCCATATCTTCACAATTGCAGTTAAGATCATTCTCACAATATCCTAGCATTCATCTAAACACCACCAGGAATCCAACTCCACCAACATTTCGATCTCACCTGTGCAGATCATACATCTACCTAGCTCATTCATTTTCTTTACAACCCTGATTTCCTTTAGTCATCTCATCCAAAAACTAACCACTCCACTATTGCTTCCATTATACTTTCTAAACTGAGTTTTCCCCATCTCCATAAATGTGACAACAACATCATCAACATCTTCATCATATTCTTCACTTTCAGTTTGAGTTTCATCAACAACCAATACCAGTTCCATAAATCACAACTCCAGCACCCTGCAATCAACAGTTCAATATCTTTAAGAAGACACCAACACTCTAACTTCACTAATCTCCAGAATCATCTTCATCTCCACCAGCATGACTACTTCATCTAACTAAGATACTCATGCTCAAAATCACATCATAACCATGCTATAACCACAACTTCCTTTATCCAATTCCCTTCAATACATACAACTTCAGCTACCCCATATCTCAGAAAAACAATAATTCTTCATCTTCTTCTTGGAAATTTCTAACACATCCAAACCATGTTCAGGGACCCTAAGTTTTAATTAATAAAACAGACCCTAATTATCTAATTTGGGGAAGAACAGGGGAAGAACCCTAATCCATGAATTCTCAAGAAACTTAAATTAAACCTCATGCAATCGACTCCACCTCAAATTAAAGACAAACCCATTACAACAAACAACTTATCAATCAAAAATTAACGAATTGATCAATAAATAGGGAATTCCTAAATTACCTTATTTTATGTCGAATCAACACCAGAACAGCTTCAGAACTTCAGTTAAACACCAACCCGTTCGATCTTCATCCAACAGAAACTCAAAACTCTCCTTAGTCTCTCTTCCAAATCAAGAGCATAACCCTAATTCGATTCAACAACATAACTCCTTCTTCTCTCGAGCTCAAATAGCATCAACAACACCACCAGAAATCAATTCCTAACGTTTCCCCTAAGTTTCTCTTCGATTCGACCTCAGAATCATCTCACAAAATCGCCGAAGGCGATGGACAGAAGCAGAAAAACAAGAAGAAGGAAAAAGAAGAATAAGAAAGATGAATGAAGAAGAAAAGAAAGGAGAATGAGCTTATCTGCTCGATTGGTGAAGGGGATAAGACCAAAAATAATTATTAAGGCGCCCAGAAAATGGATAAGGACAGCCAGGCATCTTCCGAGTATCCCATCTCACACAACTTTTCGAGACTTATTCGATGATATTAGTTTCATATCTAGAACGTTGTTAGATTAATTTCTATTAATTAAAATCTATGTTAACTAATCGAGTCATTAGCGTTTAATTCGTCTCTTAATTGGTCTAATAGCGTTGACGATCTTGAGGGTCGTTACAGTAATGTTAACAATGGAAAAGATTCTGACAAAAGGAGGCTTAGATTGGCAGAATATATCCACATCGGTATACTGGAACATGTGAAAAACACAAACATAAACACAAACACACACATACATATATACATATATATATATATTATTGTATAAGATATAGAATTTTGGCTTCAATAGTAATGGTACAGAGTAAATTATCTACCGAGCATGAGACCGAGATGTAATTCTGACTCATATAAAAGAGAGCTGGAAACCTTGGTAGAATCATTTAATGAGAATAATACAAGCACGAGTATCATATATTAGTGGTCAATTACTAGAGATACAAAAGATATATTAGGGTGGTTCTTTAGAAGATACCCTCAGGAAGTTAGCTGAGTCGACGCGTAGGTTTGAGTTATTGACGAAGGAAACAATTTCTCAAAATAATCTTAATTGTCAATACAGTGTTTCCAGTATCACCCTTGAAAATGAGAATAGTTATTATTCACCTAATTAGGATGACGAGGTTAAAATTGGTAAAACTACTTGTTTAGATAAGGTTCTACCATCTTCAGGTTATTATAATGATTATGATGATGTTGAGGATAATACTGATGAAGAATCTGAAATATGTAGGCATAGTGATCAGGAATTTATTACTCCAATTGAACTTCAGGATGAAAATGTTATTTCTAGTTCAGATCCTAATACTTTTAATGATTATTCACCTATTCAAAAGGATGAGGATTTGACTGGAGATACCATCGTTTTAGACGATGTAGTATTTCCTTGTTTCGAAGTCGATGATGGTTTAAAGGAATGGGTTATCTAGAGAATATTGTTTTAAAGTCCAACGACTTAAAAAAAATGATTGTTTTAGACTCGTAGAGAGTTTAAATATGAGTGTGGATGCACCTCCTGATTCTAAATTGTGACTAGTCTATCTAGAGACACTGAAAAACTCTAAGTTTGGGGGTGATTATCGTTTTCCATGTGCTTCATTGTTGGCTCTTAGAAAGATCCCTCACTTGTGCCTCAACCGTTTTACAATATTCTCTCCATGAACGTTTTACTGAAAGTAATGATGTCCGGAAAGAAGTTATGTTGTTAGTAACCCATCATCTGGTTGATATGGTTTATCCAGGCTATGATACCAAGATTGACTTTGTTCTCCCACCAAAAAAAATTCTGCCAATTGCGAGAACTTATGAATTTTAAATGTGTCAAATATTAAGTTTTGAGACTAAACCTAATTATTTTAGGAGATTATAGTAGACACATTTTCCTAAGAATGACCACTACCTTCATTGTGGTCAACTATGTGAGTTAAATCTTATTAACTCTGAGGATCCACAATTATTCAGGTTATCGTTATGTTCTTCTAAGTTTTTAGTTGAGCTTTTCTGAACTCCACAACCTAATCCTATGGATCATGCCAATGATGAAACCCTGCCCCTGATTTCCTTTTATCTAGACTCTTTTATAGAGCCAGAACCTGAACCACAACTAGATGATCTTGACCTGTTATAATTTTACATAGTTGTAAGTGTTGTTTATTGAGGTTGCAATTGTTGAATATAGACTATATTTTAATATTTCATTTTTAATTCATCGGTCTAATTAGTATCTGATCAGTTACGTGTATGTGATTGCAGCTATGTTGGGAACATTCATACTCAGGGGACCGAATCACTTCTTCAGGAGGTTTTTACAAGTACTAGTCAGCTGAAGGTTGCAAGTTAATTAATTCGAAAAGAGAAGGTACAGTGTGTGAATTTCCTATAAAGGGATGATAATTGATCAACCTTGTAGGGATGGACAGCTGTAAGTTTTTTTTTTTAAGGGTTTGCTATTTTTTTGGTTGTTTATATAGGTGTTTGCTTACCATTTGCGTTATTTTTTTTAGTCATTATATGGTTTTATTGATTACATTGATCATAGATGTGCTGCTCTTGCTATTATGACTCTCAACCAGAGATATTTGTGAGTATAATCTTTTGTTTTTTTTTTCTTGTTGTTTGTCTTGTTCTTATGTCCTGCATTTAACTCTGTTCATATGCAGGTTTGAGAAATCTATCGAACAAGAAAAACAGAGTTGTATTGTCTCGACTTCTTTTTCCATAGACGATCACACAAGGTATCAGAATTGTTGGTTGATATCAAAATATTATGGTGTACTTGGTACCCTCATCATTTCAATTGGTATTAGAGCAGGAAAAAACGAAAAGATCTAACAATATGTGTTTGGTGTGATCCAACTTATAAGACTTGAATCTAAATGGTTTTGACGAAACCTATAATTGATTCAGTTAACGTACGTACCATCAAGAATTGATGGCTTCAATTTTTCGTGGTGGAAGATACGAATGACGAAAGAGAAACACTCTCTCCAGAGTATCCTTGGAATATGGATTAATCCCATACGTATCCCAAGTCTATTGAATATACAATTAACAGTTAGAGGTATCATAAATACCTATGTGACATTTATGTCAAAAGCTGATATGTGTAAGAATTTTCAAAAGGACTCTCTAGTAATATCTTTTCACTATAGTCCCTTTGAAGTTGTTGTCGTTGAATGGTATAAAATCCATCTGAATATATATAAGTACACATTCAGAACTAAAACTGTTTGTGTGTCTCAAAACAAGTCTGACTCTTGGTACCTTCTTGAGTCCATGAAAGATAATATGATTATTAACCATACTGTTAGCAAAGGGACTCTTCATGCTCTTGACAACTTATTTTATGAAGCATGTGATCTTTTAAAAGATTTTCGGATTAATGATTCTAAGGATATTGTCTCTAAATATCTTTTCATGACTAGGTTAATTCTCTCTTACTTAGCCATCTTCAGTGAAAAGTCTATCGTGTGTTTTTCACCATGAGTGGGTTCCGGAAGATGTTAGTGAAAGTCTTGGGTAATAAGAGTATAACCACATCTTTGATCATGAATATATAATTAACCCTTTTTGAAGGCCCAATCCAAAAAGGAAAAGAAATCTTTCATAAGAAAGGTAAAGTTCCAAATCCAAATCAGTTTCCCTTTAAAACTGTATTTCTGATTACAATATTATTAACTAAACCTATCAATTTCTGAAGGAAAAAAATGATGTTTTCTCTTCACATAAAAGGAAATGCTCATGTATTGTTTTTACAAATAATTTTAAAGAAATTTTTTGGTAATAAAACTAGGGTTTCTTTCCAATAAGAATCTTTTAAATCCTTTTATTCCTTTTAATTATATTGAAAAGATCTGTTTTCCCAATATGATCAAGGATAAGCATGCTCTTACCTCGTTTGTGGATAGTTCATGTTGCAAAAAGTATCATTCTCTCAAAGGAATATGATTTACTACTGAAAATATATTTGATTCTGAAGTGACAGAAGCAAACTATGTGAAGTTTTTTCAAGGTCGGAACTGAGGAAAACTCTTTAATTTTGATAATTATTCACCGGATATGGTAAGAATTTTTTATGCTAATATTAATATTAATCATAAAAAACTTACCTTTGCCACACTTATTGGCTGCAATCTTATTGATCATGTCGATCGTAAGGGGATTTCAAACATCATCAAGTATAATGAGAAATGTAGTAATATGATTACTGGTAATGAAGTTGATCAGGATACCATATCAACTGTATTGGTCTTATTGGAAAAACGCTTGACTGGGAAAAGGGAAGATGAACAACTAAAGAAGTCCCTTTTGATTTAATGGTCTTTGGAAAGCTTGCTAATGCTACTCTCTTTGCAAGCAACATATGTTAGAGCACTGCTCGGTCGAACTCGCATGCATTGCTATCTCAAGCATGTTTGTCAATGTTAGTGATCAAAACTATAAGTCTTGATTTCTAGCCTATTTATAGATGTCTCGGACTAGGACATAGTTTGTGTAGTTGAGCTTAGACTTCACAGCGCTTATCACTTGAAGACGAAGAACTACTAAGGAGAGCTTGTGCGTCATCAAGAAACTAGTTCAGAATCGAGCACTCATGGCAGTCATTCAAGATAGAGCATTAAAAGTTCAGAGATTGAATGTTGAGCAATGAAGCTACAGGTTCAACAAGCATCCATGGAAGTTATCTGAGATAGTAACATTAAAAGTTGAGAATGATACCGTCAGTATAAAACTGGGTTTAAGCAGTACCACGGATTTTGCTGCTCCTTTTCTTCCTTTTCTTTGATTTGTACAGCGGCACCACGGGTACCTGTAAACTCAACAACAAGCTTCAGCTCCCCAAAATGTGCAGTTTCAAATAATATCGATATAAGTATAAGAAACTGAGAGTACTTTACTGCCTGAAAATGAGTTATTCCACTTGATTGTTCAGGACAGTCCGAATGCAAGAAGCAAATTGAAAAGTTACAAAGTGCAGAAATTTGATATTTTACAGGGGAAATTGAATAGCTCTTATGCCTATTTGGACTGATTGGTACTGACAAAATACGTAGCTATGGACAAGGTACAATAAGGTATGAGATGCAAAGTACTGAACAACTCCAATGCTTACCACCTTACGGATGCAATTTCCGTGAAATGAAAACTACAGCAACAACTATGTAACACCTAACACAGCTCAGGAGTCAGTTAACACTAAGGAGATTTAACTGAGATGAGGGCAAGACAATTTTGCAGGTTTAATGTTCAAGTGCAGGTGACAGAAAAATTGCAGCAGATTGATGAGTTACAGGTGTTACTATTCTATGACCCAACTAAGAAATTTACAAAGTGTACAGGCTACCCTAATCCTACAGGTGCAAGGTAAATGAAACAGAACTGCGGAAACAAAAGTTATACTAAGAGAACGTTCAACTATTGAAACAGATTATGCGAGTTAGAGAGCTACAAGTGCGAAAATATTATGAGCTGCAATTATTAGTCAGCTACAGATCCCAATATTCTATATACAGAGAAAGCTAAAAACAATGGAAATCTAACAATTTTTACACCCTGCACTATAACAGAACTAGCTACAAAAACTTTACAAGGTCAAGCTACAACTTTACATGGATCGAATCTTTCACCTAGAACTAAGATACAGATTATATCACAGATGAAGTTAAAAGCCTAAGTTATATCAATGAATAAAATCTAAATAAGTATATACAGAACTTAACTACAGCCACTAAGTTAAAGACAAATAAATAAAACTGACTGATTTACATTGACTGTACCTACTGAAATATAGAACAAAGTGTACCTATGAACGAGATAACTTGTAAGTTATAGTATCACAAAAAACTGAAAGTTACAGGTGCTGAAATGATGTCAACTATGAACTAAGCTACAGAATATAACTATGAAGAGGTGCAGATACAAAATGATCGAAGTTGAAGGCTACAACTACAATATTTTTTTTCTGAATGCAAAGACATATAGTTTTAAGTAATGCAAAATATATGAACAAATGGTTTAGCTTGAACTACAAAACAGATGCAAGTGAACTGAAAAATTACACCTACTAACAACACAAAGCTAAAATGCAGTTTATATAGACAAGTGGATTATACTACTGAAAATTAGATACACAAATGGGTTTAACTACTATAAGCTAAGAAAGTAAAGGAAAACAATTGAAAATTTTGCTAAGCAGCTACTGGATACGACAGACTACAGATGGGATGGAGTTAACCTGCTAAGTTATGACTACAAAACATCAAATGAAAAAATTACAGAAGCATAGAAAATTGACAAGCCACAACAACACAAATGCAGGCAGTTTTAAGTGATGCAAGATAGATGTGCAAATGGACTAACTAATACAATAATGCTTGTACGAGAATGCAGGTAGATAGAATAATTGAAGTTAAAAGAAAAACTACAACAACTACTACAACTAATATGCAATAGAACAAGCTACAACTATAATGACAGGAAAACAAAATAAAATCTAACACATATATACAAAACTAAATTAAAACCAGTAAGATGAAGCTAAAAAATCAACTACACCGCTACCGAGTCCCCGGCAGCGGCACCAAAAACTTGGTAGGCTAAGAAAGATAATCTACAATTGTAATAAACCGCAAGTGCACGGTGTCAACAATGTAAACAGGTCAAATACGGGTCGAACCCACAGAGACTAGGTCGGTGTAACGTTGATTCCAAAGTCTTACTAAAACTGATTCAAAAGAGAGAGTATCACAAGAGTTGTTTTGTTGGGTGTCGATACGACGAAACAGTTGGTATGAAATGCTAAATAGAATGCAGAAAGTAAATGAAATAGAGGATTTTAAACACACAAGTGGAAAGTACTAGGAAAGTTGAATCCAATACTTAACCTAGGTTAGATAGTTTAGCTAACAGTGTTGTCCCTTTAATCGGCGATAGAGATACAAGTCTCCAGTTTTTCCGATAATTTAAAGATTCTTAAGTAGATGATCTAATGTCAACTAAAGGATTAATCCCTAGAATTAGATGTCTTTTTATAGAACAACTAATCACAGATTAACCATATCAAATGAAGCATGAGTTGGACCAACAACATACAAATATCTTAACAACTACAGATGCAAGACATTTAAAGTGAAAGTTATACATATATGTTGGTAAACAAGTATTAAACCATTCCATATGCAATAATATTCAAACAGAGCAACAGAGTTTGCTAAAGTAATCTAATCAGGGAAAGCCCTTCATCTCAACCCTAATAACAAACTAAAACATCACTGCAAAATTATAACCTAAAACTACAACTTGCACCGGCTAGTCCGGGCTTGCTTTTCATCAACAACCCATTCTCTATTTATATAAAAGTTTCCCAAAATACAAATCCCATTTTCAACAAAGTACAACCACAAAATTAGGGATTTGATGTGATTAAACTCACCACTGAACCGCCACTACACTTATCTTCATCTTGTCGTTGTTGCAAAGAAAGTCAAATTCAGACCTAATTTTACACGCCTGCTGCCTGCTGTTATAGAGAGAATTGGTCAACATCTTCTTCTTTTTCTGACTATTGCCGTCAATTTCTTGTTGCTACTTTTGATGTTTGCAAGGAGTAACAAAATCGGACCTCTATCTTGTCAATTCTGTCGCTTGTGAGAACCAAACAGTTGACCTACTCTTGTATCATTCAAAGCCTAGGGTTATGACTGAATATTGATAATATAAAAGATAAGCAACTAGTCTTGACAGAGTAAAAGTGGTGATATAGGTATGGGTTTGATTGATTTGACATGTTAAGCAAATTGGGGAGACACAAAAGATGGGTGATTGAAATTTTGGGGAAGAAGAACACAACAGCAGAGAGACATTTTGTTTCTTGTGATGAGATCGGGTTTTGGGAAAGGTAATGGAATGGATATTCAGGTGTGAAACATGAAGATCCCATTTTGGTGTGAGAAGAAAAATTGGGCTTGGCTTCCTTTTAATTCCTAACATGGCTATCACTTGAATTTCGACCCATTGATTTCTTCTTCTTGCATTTCTGGTCCATTAGTAGATCCATTAGCTTCACAACTCTGGTGGCACCATGGCTGCGTTCTCCACTACACGCGTCTGCCTAACATCGACTTGGTAACTAGCTTGACAGGGTATTGTAGCTCCACTTCCTTCAAAGCACATGTTCAGACCATTCTTTCCATTCCCCTAGAATTAAAAAATAAAAGTCAGGACAATTGCCACATATTTTACTCGCAACGAATAAGAAGTACAAAATATATAGTTTGGCATTATTATAAGCAATTAGTGCAACGAAATACCCTAAACACCTACAAAATGATAAGAATGTATGCAATATTAGGTGCCCATCAAATACCTCCAAACCTGCCTTTTACTCGTCCTCGAGTAAAACACAAAACCAAAAGAAAAGTCCTACCTACGCCACTGGCGCTGGTCAAAAAAATATCCAAAAGTTCTAGGACAAAATATAAGCTCAGATCCATGAAAGTGATACCTGCATTCAGTTTTAGCTCACAGCAAAAGGATATGTCAATCTAGCTTTCAAAGGCACAATTCTAGCACTGAAACAACTAAGGATATGTGATAAGAGTGTAAAGTGTATCTACACATGTTTAGAGAATGATCAGAAGTTATGACTGCCAATTGCTAAAGATAGTTTTTAGGCTAAGAACTGAATTCAAAGCCAAGCTAGCTGTCCGGCTTTACGAGAATTGTGAATGTTCACCTAAGAGTTGGTGATATTTCAGCTTACCCGCCTTGTACGTCGATGGCTACACCCTCCTTGCATATTACAAGACCATTTACAACACATAACAACAAAAAACATTTTACATTGGCTACTCTCATTTTGAGGAAAGAGAGACACTTTAACATTTTTACTGAAATAAAACATGATAACAGACAATGAATATTTCTTTTTTTTTTCTTTTCATTTTCTGATTTTTTTTTCTTTTTTTTTTTCAACTGTATTTTGCTTTTTTTTTTTTTTTCAAACTGATTTTTCATCTGACTTTGCAATAACGAGATATACAAACACAAGATGACACAACAACTTTACACAAAAACATAACAATACATTACATGACACTTTTGGCAAGAGGCATCCCTTTTCGATGCACCCGGTCAAATTCAATGGTTGCTTTTCTTAACGTATCCTCCAACTTCCATCCCAGCCAACCAAAGAACAAGCTAGTCAAGTCTCATTCAGTATTCTAGATGATTGGCAGTCTACTTAACCGATAAAACACCTCGACCCGAGGCTATAGATGTATTGGTAGATCGTGCATGTGCAAATTTCTTATCAACATGTGAATTGTGCTAGAATCAGGGGTGCCTCATCATCTAGACTAAGAATCCTACGATAACATACATGCACAGGCAACACAAATCAAGGTAAATGAGCTCCATTTTTCATCTTTTTCATTTTTTTAATATGGCAGAATTCAGTTTCAAAATATAACACAGTGACAGTCAATGACATCTACTCTCCACCCCAAAACCTAAACTAAACATTGTCCTCAATGTTTCTAAAGATTAACAAAATTATAACTGCAACATACCATGAGGATCATGCTAAGTAAAGAAAGGGAAATAGATTACCAGATGTCAGCGAAAGCAAGATTAAAACCCCGTTATTCAACGCTGGAACCCAAGGAAATCAGCTGATAGTCACATTGGATTAGCAAACAGGTATGCAAAAAAATGGAACAAGACTCAAACTTCCTCAAGACATAAACCTCACTTTCCCTACTGGATTATACAGAGGTTCTTCATCATATATATACAACCTAAAGAGTTGAGGATCAATCCATAGAATGACATGCAGAAATATCGACAGTTTCAAGCATATATAACAGCACAGAAATGCAAGCGAAACTGCGGGTGTAAACGAGTTACCCCCAAACCTGAATTTTACAAAGATATGGCATTTATTAACATAAACTGGTAGATTTTGAGGCATTTCCTGCACAAATTCAAAGTATGAATTGACATGTTCAGGGACATGCAGAAAAACAGGAAGTGATCCCATATGTGGCTTCTCAATAACATGATATTTAGTGGACAGGATGTCCAAAAGAATTTGAAATGCACACAACTCTAACCCTAGGTTGGGACTCGCCAACAAAGTGAGTTTAGCATTCTCTGAAGGAACAAGCTGTAGGTCAGATGTAACACAATCATTTTGTGACTTAGACAGGGAATCAAATGCGTCTAAATTACATTCATGTTTAGGCTCAAAAGTATCACTACACAATTCAGTTTTTCCCCAGTTAGAAACAAGTATTATAATATCATGCTCTCGGTCATCGAACAAATTAACAAGCCCCAAATCAGCATCAAAATCATTTTGGATATTGATTGTGATGAATATAAACATTAGAAGAAACATTATCAGTGAAGGTCTCTACACTACGGTCTAGCATTTTGGAGTTACAAGACTCTGAAATTTCATTTTCAAAATTAACGACCTCCTCTAACATTATATCCTCATTGTCATCACAGATGCATGAAAATCCTACCCCATCAAAACCATTAGTGTTTTCTGCCCATTCGGCTGCCTCTAAAATAGGTGAGCATGGATTGACATTTTCAGCAACAAGGTCTGAAATACTATACTCAAAATTAAATTCATTGGGGAAAACAAACATTTCAGGCTCACAGTCCACATGCTCATCAATTCTTCCATTTTCATTTGGTTGAGTGACAACTTGGCTTACTGCAGGTTGTAAACCTTGTGTAGGGCCAGCAGTACATGAAAGATTCAGGTTGTTTCTCCTTCCTAGTTCACAAGTTGGTGAATATAGGTTATGATCATACATTTGATGGAAAGTATTGGCACAATGCATTTTATACTGCTTAATGGCATGTAATTCAGAGAAATTCTCAAGAAAATGGCCTAAGCTATCACACAAGATACAAAAAGGGAATTCAGTCCGGTTACATAACTTGGGTGCAACAAAATTTTCATCTGTGCACCTCTCTAGAGCTTCAACTCTCCTAATCAAGAATTCTATATTTGTATCAGAGTCATGGAGATCACCCATATCATGTGACATTGTCCTAGTTTCTCTGAAGGATTCCCATTGATGGGTTTTCTCTGCAAGTTCAGCTAAAAATGACCATGCATCATCCACAGTTTTATCAATGAATTCGCCATTACACATGGACTCAACCATGACTCGGGACTTAAAGTCTAGTCCCTCATAAATAATAGCCACCAGTCTCCACTTCTCAAAGCCATGATGAGGAAACTCAAACAAAAAATCATTAAATCATTCAAAATAATGAAAAAATGTCTCTCCATCTAACTGCACAAAAAAGTTTATGCTTTGAAGAATACTTATGGTTCTATGATATGGAAAGAACTTTTTGAAAATTTTTGTAGTGAGTTGGTCCCAAGTGGTGATTGACTGCGGTCTCAGACTGTAAAACCATGATTTAGCATTTTCTTTTAACGAAAACGTAAACAAACGCAACTTTAGAGAGTCCTCGGACATATTTTCAAACTGCATAGTCCGATGGATTTGCTCAAACTCTCTTACATGATGATAGGGGTTTTCAGATTCAACCCCTCGAAATATTGGAAGCATTTGTATCATGTTTGCATCCAATTCAAATGGACCGTCAGTCTGGGATAAGACGATACATGAGAACTAACTTGTTCTTGTGGGATACATGTACTCATGGAGAGTACGGGGCCGACTGATGTCATCACCCATTGTCTCAACTTGGACATGTGTGTCAATAATGGGGGATGGTGTTTGAAGTACGCAGTCTTGATGAAGACTATCTAAACCATCAGTTTGGTCACATAACACACTATTCAAATTGGTTCAGAGGCCCACAATAGTAAACTCGGGCCAGAGATGATGCTTAGCAGACTGAGAATTAGATCTAGAGATGCATGCACGCATACACAGTATTTTTGTCTAAGAATCGAGAACAACACAGTTAAATGGCAATTTCAGCACATAAACATGTTAATCGGCTTCACAGGATCATGTTTATGGGTATCAAAAACTAGTTCTCAGAATTGTGCACACAGATTCAAAATGATGCACTGATCAACAAAGCAGTAATTATGCAGATCAGGGGAACAAGGATTTATGGAAATGACAATCAGATTCAAGGATTCAGAGATTCAAACAGACACAGATTTAGTGCAGCGAAAAAGAATTTCAGCTAGCTGAAATTTTACCAAGTTTCCCAGAATCAAGCATAAACTCCAGATATTCAGGGGTTGGGTCATCAAGCAACTAGTTCAGAATCGAGCACTCATGGCATTCATTCAAGATAAAACATTAAAAGTTGAGAGATTGAATGTTGAGCAATGAAGTTACAGGTTCAACAAGCAGCCATGGAAGTTATCTGAGAAAGTAACATTAAAAGTTGAGAATGATACCGTCAGTATAAAACTGGGTTTAAGCAGTACCACAGATTTTGCTGCTCATTTTCTTCCTTTTCTTTGATTTGTACAGCGACACCACAGGTACCTGTAAACTCAATAGCAAGCTTCAGCTCCCAAAAATGTGCAGTTACAAACAATATCGATATAAGTATAAGCAACTGAGAGTACTTTACTGCCTGAAAATGAGTTATTCCACTTGATTGTTCAGGACAGTCCGAATGCAAGCACAAATTGAAAAGTTACAAAGTGCAGAAATTTGATATTTTACAGGGGAAAGTGAATACCACTTATGCTTATTTGGACTGATTGGGACTGACAAAATACGTAGCGACGTACAAGGTACAATAAGGTATGAGATGCAAAATACTGAACAAATCCAGTGCTTACCACCTTACGGATGCAATTTCCGTGAAATGAAAACTACAGCAACAGCTGTGTAACACCTAACACAGCTCAGGAGTCAGTTAACACTAAGGAGATTTAACTGAGATGAGGGCAAGACAGTTTTGCAGGTTTAATGTTCAAGTGCAGGTGACAGAAAAATTGCAGCAGATTGATGAGTTACAGGTGGTACTATTCTATGACTCAACTAAGAAATTTACAAAGTGTACAGGCTACCCTAATCCTACAGGTGCAAGGTAAATGAAACAGAACTGCGGAAACAAAAGTTATACTAAGAGAACGTTCAACTATTGAAATAGATTATGCGAGTTAGAGAGCTACAGGTGCGAAAATATTATGAGCTGCAATTATTAGTCAGCTACAGATCCCAATATTATATATACAGAGAAAGCTAAAAACAATGGAAATCTAACAAATTTTACAACCTGCACTATAACAGAACTAGCTACAAAAACTTTACAAGGTCAAGCTACAGCTTTACATGGATCGAATCTTTCACCTAGAACTAAGATACAGATTATATCACAGATGGAGTTAAAAGCCTAAGTTATATCAATGACTAAAATCTAAATAAGTATATACAAAACTTAACTACATCCACTAAGTTAAAGACAAATAAATAAAACTGACTGATTTACATTGAGTGTACCTACTGAAATATAAAACAAAGTGTAGTTATGAACGAGATGACTTGAAAGTTATAGTATCACAACAAACTGAAAGTTACAGGCGCTGGAATGATGTCAACTATGAACTAATCTACAAAATATAACTATGAAGAGGTGCAGATACAAAATGATCGAAGTTAAAGGCTACAACTACAATATTTTTTTTTGACTGCAAGGACAAATAGTTTTAAGTAATGCAAAATATATGAACAAATGGTTTAGCTTGAACTACAAAACAACAGCAAAGTTACAGATGCAAGTGAACTGAAATATTACAACTACAACTAACAACACAAAGCTAAAATGCAGTTTATATAGACAAGTGGATTATACTACTGAAAATTAGATACAAAAATGGGTTTAAATACTATAAGCTAAGAAAGTAAAGGAAAACAATTAAAATTTTTGCTAAGCAGCTACAGGATGCGACATACTACAGATGGGATGGAGTTAACCTGCTAAGTTATGACTACAAAACATCAAATGGAAAAAATTACAGAAGCACAGAAAATTGACAAGCCACAACAACACAAATGCAGGCAGTTTTAAGTGATGCAAGAAAGATGTGCAAATGGACTAACTAATACAATGATGATTGTACGAGAATGCAGGTAGATAGAATAATTGAAGTTAAAAGAAAAACTACAACAACTACTACAACTAATATGCAATAGAACAAGCTACAACTATAATGACAGGAAAACAAAAGAAAATCTAACACATATATACAAAACTAAATTAAAACCAGTAAGATGAAGCTAAAGAATCAACTACACCGCTACCGAGTCCCCGGCAGCGGCACCAAAAACTTGGTAGGCTAAGAAAGATAACCTACAATTGTAATAAACCGCAAGTGCACGGTGTCAACAATGTAAACAGGGAAAATACGGGTCGAACCCACAGAGACTAGGTCGGTGTAACGTTGATTCCAAAGTCTTACTAAAACTGATTCAAAAGAGAGAGTATCACAAGAGTTGTTTTTTTGGGTGTCGATACGAAGAAACAGTTGGTATGAAGTGCTAAATAGAATGCAGAAAGTAAATGAAATAGAGGATTTTAAACACACAAGTGGAAAGTACTAAGGCAGTTGAATCTAGTACTTAACCTAGGTTGGATAGTTTAGCTAACAGTGTTGTCCCTTTAATCGGCGGTAGAGATACAAGTCTCCCGTTTTTCCGATAATTTAAAGATTCTTAAGTAGATGGTCTAATGTCAACTAAAGGATTAATCCCTAAAATTAGATGTATTTTTATAGCACAACTAATCACAGATTAACCATATCAAATGAAGCATGAGTTGGATCCACAACATACAAATATCCTAACAACTACAGATGCAAGACATTTGAAGTGAAAGTTATACATATATGTTGGTAAACAAGTATTAAACCATTCCATATGTAATAATATTCAAACAGAACAACAGAGTTTGCTAACGTATTCTAATCAGGGTAAGCCCTTCATCTCAACCCTAATTAACAAACTAAAACATCACTGCAAAATTAAAACCTAAAACTACAATTTGCACCGGCTAGTCCGGGCTTGCTTTTCATCAACAACCCATTCTCTATTTATACAAAAGTTTCCCAAAATACAAATCCCATTTTCAACAAAGTACAACCACAAAATTAGGGATTTGATGTGATTAAACTCACCACTGAACCGCCACTGCACTTATCTTCATCTTGTGGTTGTTGCAAAGAAAGTCAAATTCAGACCTAATTTTACACGCCTGCTGCCTGCTGTTGTAGAGAGAATTGGTCAACATCTTCTTCTTTTTCTGACTATTGCCGTCAATTTCTTGCTGATGCTTTTGATGTTTGCAAGGAGTAACAAAATCAGACCTCTAGCTTGTCAATTTTGTCGCTTGTGAGGACCAAACAGCTGACCTACTCTTGTATCATTCAAAGCCTAGGGTTATGACTCAATATTGATAATAGAAAAGATAAGAAACTAGTCTTGACAGGGTAAAAGTGGTGATAGAGGTATGGGTTTGATAGATTTGACATGCTAAGCAAATTGGGGAGACACAAAAGATGGGTGATTGAAATTTTGGGGAAGAAGAACACAACAACAGAGAGATATTTTGTTTCTTGTGATGAGATCGGGTTTTGGGAAAGGTAATGGAATGGATATTCATGTGTGAAGCATGAAGACCCCATTTTGGTATGAGAAGAAAAATTGGGCTTGGCTTCCTTTTAATTCCCAACATGGCTATCACTTGAATTTAGGCCCATTGATTTCTTCTTCTTGCATTTCTGGTCCATTAGTAGATCCATTAGCTTCACAACTCTGCTGGCATCATGGCTGCGTTCTCCACTACATGCGTCTGCCTAACATCGACTTGGTAACTAGCTTGACAGGGTATTGTAGCTCCACTTCCTTCAAAGCACATGTTCAGACCATTCTTTCCATTCCCCTAGAATTACAAAACAAAAGTCAGGACAACTGCCACACATTTTACTCGCAACGAATAAGAAGTACAAAATATATAGTTTGGCATTATTACAAGCAATTAGTGCAACAAAATACCCTAAACACCTACAAAATGATAAGAATGTATGCAATATTAGGTGCCCATCACATATTTCTCGAAATATGTATTGGTAAGCTTTCGCTTCGACCAAGTTCATCTTATATCATGAGAAAATTGCCGAGTAATATCTTACATGGTTTGTGTGATACAATCATTTGGTGTGAGACGTGGAATGTTTCGATAATGATTATTTCAATATCTTGAAAATTGCTTTGATGCTAATAGTGTGTGAAAACGGTTATTATCATCATAGAAGAATGTTTCAATGATTGAAATGAAGAGTTGAGATTATGTAACCATCTTTGGATATAAGCATATATAGTGTGTTGGCACATTAGTGTATAAATCCATAAACCGGAACCAAGGGTATGCATATGTGTGTATATGAAATTGGTGAAGGAGACAGGTTAAGTATGCATACCCGTATGCATACTGGCGGAAGTTTTCCAACCGAAAAATTCTGCTGAGTTTGGGAATTAACAAGCTCTTAACTAGTCACCTTAAGTATGCGTACCCGTACGCATACTGGCAGAAGTTTTCGAACCGAACATTTCTGCTGAGTTTGGAAACTAAACCAACTCAAATCCGGTTGCTTAAGTATGCATACTTAAGCTGGTTACTTTATCAAATCGGTCAGTTCATGAACTAAAACATTTATCAATAAGGAATGCAATCTTTGCAAACCGTGGCTATACTGTTCATGTATCGGTTCGAGTGAATCAAACCGATTTTGATTCAATTGTGTTCTTGTATAAATCCATGAGAATATAGCAATTGAACAAGTCTTTAACTAGTTTAATTTCAGTCATTTGAACTAGTTATGGTTAAGATGAATAAGGTTGATATGAGGGTAATCATATGGCTAACCTCGGTTAACTATTTGTGAACCAACATGGTGTACACGTTTAGGCACGGTTACATAAACCTGAATGAGGGTATATTTCATTTGTGTGTAACAAGCTAAGTTCGATCTAACGGTTGAAAGATATTAGCTTGGTTGTAATCAGATTTTTCATCTAACGGTAATTATTGAATGCTTTGTTACCAAGGTAACTTGGATTGCAAACCATGATTTGAAAACTATATAAAGGAGAACTCTAGTAACTGGGAAACCTAATCCCCACACCTACTGTGTGTTACTAGTTGCATAACTATAGTCAATTCTCCTTTAACCTTAAGTTTCTTCTCGAGACCCTGTAGGTTAACGAATTAAAGACTTCATTGGGATTGTGAAGCCAGACCCAACTATTCTCTTTGTAGTTGTGTAATCTGATCTTGCTGTTTCTATCGTGATTGAGTGCAATTGTAAAATTGGCTTGAGATTTATATCTCCGATAGGCAAGATAGAAAATTAATCGCAAACACCTTCGTCTCATCGTTTGTGATTCCACAATAACTTGTTTCGCTAGTCGATTAAGTTTATTGTGAGGTGATTGATAATACTAGGATGTTCTTCGGGAATATAAGTCTGGTTTATCAATTGGTTCCAGTTCACCTTGATTTATCAAAAGACGGAACAAAAACTCTTGGGTATTTCTGTGGGAGACAGATTTATTCAATCATATAGACTTTTCTGTGTGAGACAGATTTGTTTATCAAGTCTTCGACTTTGGGTCGTAGCAACTCTTAGTTGTGGGTGAGATCAACTAAGGGAATAAAGTGCGTAGTATCCTGCTGGGATCAGAGACGTAAGGAGCGTAACTGTACCTTGAATCAGTGTGTGATTGATTAAGGTTCAACTACAGTCCAGTCCGAAGTTAATTGGTAGTAGTCTAGTGTTTGTAGCGGCTTAATACAATATGGTGTTCAATCTGGACTAGGTCCCGGGGTTTTTCTGCATTTGCGGTTTCCTCGTTAACAAAATTCTGGTGTCTGTGTTATTTCTTTTCCGCATATATTTTGTTATATAATTGAAATATCACAAGTTTTGCGTTAAGATCAATCGATTAGAATATCCAACCGTTGGTTGTTGATTTACATTGATTGATACTTGAATATTGGTCTTTGGTACCGTTCAAGTAATTCCTCTTATATTCAATCGGGCTTCTATTTGTTGATTTCGTTTTGAATTAAGAGTTAGAGATATTAAACTTTTTGATATACTTTATTCTAGATTGAGTCTAAATGTCTAGTTGATTCTCTAGAAAGTGTATTGGAGTAAGTCCTCTCAGATTTCCAAACGAATTGTTGGGTGTGGTTGTTAGACCCCCCGCATTTTCACTATAGACAGATCACACTGGGACAAAGAGTTCCCAGAGTTTGTCTACTTTCTTCTTGAATGAGGGAAACAAAGTGATCCGTGTAGGATAATCTTCAATCAAATAATTAAGATTTATGAGTCTTCTACTCCTTTAGGATCTAGCAGAAATCTTGGTTATCCTTGTCTCACCACCAAAATCTGTGAGAACTCAATGGCAGATATGTTTAGTGATCGGATAAATACTAAATATGTATCTAAGGGAACCATCAACCAAATGATTGGAGGACAGAACAAAGGACATATTATTTCATCCTTCCTTCAGATATTTGACGAAGAAAGTAAGGACATCTTGTTTTTCATCCATCGGCTTGGTAGACAATGAAACTTTATTCAAAAACAGTTAGTCATCACTGCTCAAAAAGATCCTGAAACTCTTCAAGGAATTTTGGATATCGACATAAAATTTTGTAAATGTGGAGGATATGATGGACCAGGATAACGCTATGATTGTCACGAATGGTTTCATAGTAATAAGTAATATACTTCTTCAAAATATGGATAAACTAATCAATTGCTGATTTATTTCAATGTTTGTGTAAAGTTTAATCAAACTATCAGTAATATGAATGATTAAGTCTTCATTTTTAATTTATGTGTCATTCTTTTGATAGTTATGATTGCATTGCTTGATTCGAGTGATTATTTTTGTGTCATTCTTTTGATATGGAAACCGAGGGAAGAATTATTTTGATAATCTTTCTGATATGAAAATTTGATTGGATCGGATCTTAGTTTTTCATATCGAAGTGTAAGCTAACGATTTATTAATGTTTGATAATCATTTTCCTTTTAAGAAAAGCTTATTTAAATTGGTTATTCTTGCTTTTGCTAAACAAATTAAGAGGTTCAATTATTTTAGTCCAACTGATTCCCGATAAGAAAAATTAAATCAATTATGATCTTAGTTTAGGCTTATCAAAACGAGGTACGATTGTTCAAGTCCAATCGAGTCCTTGATAAGAAAACTAGTATTCTAGTTTTTTTTCTTGTCTAAATGAGGTATAATTATTTATGAATAATTGGATCATGATAAGCAGCGAGGTTAATTTCTATTCTTTCCTCACTTATCAAATCAAAGGGAAAATTTCTTTGGGAAATTGTTTCCTTGATAAGATGTTAAAACAAATTACTTAGGTAGTTTCAGTATTAGTATTGCTTATCTAAAATGGTATGTTAGACCTTCATGCTTAACTCTAATAGGTTGTATGAGTTCTTGTGAACTTGTAGGATCCTTTCGATTTGATCTTGTATTTTTTTCATGTCTTTGTCATTTTCGTGACAAAAAGAGGGAGAAATATATGGAGTATACGGGTGATTTACAATCACTGAGAAAGGATATATGTATTGAAAAGTATATATCTAACAAAAGAGTAAAGCATATATTAGGGGGGACCATATCATCTTGTTATGTAGCATTTCATACTGCAAAAGAGGAATAACAAATAGGTTCAGATTGAATATCTACCTAGCTTTCCTTTAGGGGGAGTAAAGCTTTTGTTATTCAAATGCGTCAACAACAACATTTATTTTTAGATATATGCAGGTTATTGAAGCTGTTGAAACTTGGAATCAAGCATATGAAGAATGAGCTAAGAGAATATTATGTAATGTAATATCTGTATCTTTTAGTTCATGTATTCTCCATATATGTAATAGAGTTTTTTCATTAAAGTTGAAAAAGGGGGAGACTGTTAGACCATTGATTGGTTTAACCCACCAAGTGTTGGTATGTCAAGGTGGATTGTCAAATTTTCGTATCAAAACTCATAAGTCGCTTGATTAGATTACTAAAGTCAACTTTGTTAGGTTAGACTAGGAAGTATAGAAATGTTGATACATACAAGTATTACTCTGAAGACAATGACGAAAACATCATACTTCTACTTGAGGTTAGTAATACATGACTTGACTTGTTTCCATTTCTATATCGTAGCCGAAAGGAAATCATAAGAATTTGTGGTTCGGTTTTCCTTGAAGATCTTAAATATGAAGCGATCCTAACATATATATGGAATCAAGGTAGAGCCGATACTAGATTATGTTGTAAGTCAAGGTAGAACCGGTCCCTACCTATATTAGGAGTCAATGTAGAAGCGATCCTATCTTGATTAACGTATCATGGTAAAACGATCTCAATATAGGAAAAACCAATCTCTATAAGTCACGTACACTTTAGGGTTTGTGTGATTTGGAAATTGGATTTGCAAAATAGGAAAGTCCAAGATGTCGACATAGTGAGTAATTTGAACATGTGCTGAAATCTTATTTATTAATTGTTCAAAGATATTCCTTGATACTTAGGGTGAGATCCTAAACCGAAACAGTAGAGAATATTTTTGAGATTTTAAAAGTTAATATGTTTTTTTTTTTACCAGCGATCAAAACATATCTCTGGAAATATATATTAGTTAACTTATAGCTAATATTGAGTTTTTCATGGGTATTTTAGTTATATAGTTGGATATCAGTTAGAATTTACAAAACCTTATGTAGGTGATTTATTGCATATATTTTGAATATCTTCGGTTATGGAAATTCCTTGGTGTCCAAACTACCTCGCTCTATAAATACCGAAGTTCTAAAAACTCATTATGATCCAGGAAAACTTCATCTTTGTTGTTTTTGGTATAGCTGACTAATAGTATTCTCGTAATACTTTCTTGGAGAGGAGAGTAACCTAATTAGGCGAAATCTCTTACATTCGCTAGGTAAATGACTTCTTTGGGATCAAGAAGTGTCTACTAGGACCAAAAAGGTCTGAATAATAGTCAACAAACTCATTGGAAATATCCTCAACAGAGGTTAACCTGTTGCCTGAGAGAGTCGAAGAGGATCAAAATTCCGATTCTAGTTTTTCTTTCTACAATTGACTTAGAATAAAAGGGTGTTATTGTCCCCCAGTTTCAACCATTGGAATCTGTATTGTTGTTTCTTCATAGATTATTCATGTCTAGGTTTCCTAGCATAGTCCTTCACTGCAACCTTTTTAGAAGTGACGGTAGTAGGGCACATTGGAGAAGATTGAAGGGATTTTCGGACAGTTACCATGTTTCTCTTTGCATCTGCCATTTGGGAGATGAAATTAGAGAATTTGTTTCTCTAATTTCAGAAAACATGTAATTAAACTCCAAGTATTGGAGTTTTACGTCGATACTGTTAATACAATAAAAAGTTGGTATTGTGCAAATTAGAATCTGAACATAGAAATGAGCTCATAAGTATACTAAATTTGAACCATTACTCATTAATGAGAGATCCAAATTTTCTACGTTAAAAAAAAATCACGAATGCATTTATGGATTCCTTGAGTAGTAATCAAGGAAAATTAATTATTTGCTTATTTTTCCTCTTTAAAAATCGTTTAAATTAGCCAAGTATATATTTCTAAGATCTCAAAATTATTGTAGTTGAAAAAGGAGATACGTGACCGTTGGCTATTGGAAGGAACAAACGAACATGGGTATTTTGCTAAAATCCGGAGCCTCATCCAACAACTTAAGTACCGGGAAAGAAATCCACATCAACATTGATTTTCTAACAAAGACATTCATTATTTTGGATACATTGACGCGGTATATGTATTTTTCTTAATGCTTAATCTGATGTAGAACATTTCATATCTAGAGTTTTATATCTTTGGAAGCGTTTTAGGATTACTCCCTCTGTCCCATCTATAAAGGCGGAGAAAGAGTATTCTATTATAATGATAAATTTCCAGTTTTCATAAACTTCCTTCTAATTTCCTAGGTTATCTTCATCTTATCCCAATACAGCAAAACCTACATATACTAATAGTCTTAAGAACTCACATAATTATTAATATATGGAGTTTATTAATATAGAAAGTTATATTAAAAAAATAAAAAAAAATTTGACTAGTTTAACGTATACAAATGTTAATTGCTAATATGCATACATATTTATACTTCAAAAGTTCTAATACACAAATACAAAGATGAACTTGTACAAAAATATCAAAAATATCACGCAAAGAAAAACTTTAAACAAGCTCGAAAAATTGGAAATATTTTGGATTCAACAAGAAGGTGTCCATGGTGCGAGACGCCATCCGCAAATTAAAAGATGTGGTAATAACATAAAAAGATTACATCTTTTTTCTCAAACACTGTATCATGTGTTTTTTATTCAAATATTAAAATAAATTATATTTATATTTATATTATTAATATAAATAATAATGAATATATATATATATATATATTATGTATATAAATAATATAATAATTACTCAGTGTTTTTTAATATTTATTTAATAATAATAATATTATTAATATTATGAATATTATTATTATAAATATTATTCATAATAATTTAATAGTATTATATTTATATTATAATGTATATAATATTTTTAATAAATAACTTTTAATTTTTTTATTAATATGAAAGAGATAAAAATTCTTACATCGGGTTTGTTGGTAGTCTGGCAACAAGCTGGGCACCAACACCTTTCTGAATTGTAAGTCATATCCTATGGAACAGAGAACCGCCTTTTATGGTTAACATCCTGGCTAGGTAGGCAGTTTTTCAACCTTCTCAAAAATACACATGTGTCTTCTCCTAATTAGCCAAGAGTTGTGAAGTCCAAAACACTGAACTCATAACCGTATGTCGTGCATTTGTCCAAATATTTAACATGCTTGCGGGCAATAGCTGCAGAGATGGCACGACCAGGTGTGAAGTTGCAAGTTCTTGCACTTGTGAAGGGTGAGACGTCAGTGACATCGAAACGCACATCTTTGCATGCCATTTTCCTAACTGTGAACAAGGATGTTTGCAGGCTTGAGGGAACCAGCGTCGTCGGATAGGAATCCCAAAGAAGTTTCATTACGTGCCGCGACACCTGCTTTATAACAAATATCAACCAAAACGCCACGAACTAGGTCATGACGGAACTTGCGACCAACGTTTTTGGTACAATGTTGTGCATGGTTGCCATAAATATCCATAGCGCGGTTACAGCTGAAGCAAACTGCAAACATTGGTATTGAAGGACTGCACGGAATTGGCGTGGCCCAAGTGACTGCATTAGCCCATCAACGGGAATGTCCTTGAGAAAATCCAAAGCGTGATCAATTTTATTGCACTGTCATATATTTGTGTCTATGTTTGATAGTGTATACTTATGGGGTATTTCATTCGTAATAACACCAAAAAACTTTGCTGCCAAGGATTTCATGAAATGTGGGGAAACACTGTTGATGTTAAAATCCGAGAGTGAGAGATCACAGGTGCCAACATAAATCTGGAGAGCATGCTGATAACTCAGGCTTGGTTCAAGAATAGATGCATATCGGTGAATAACACCTTGTAAGTATTGTGTATGAGCACAAGATGCAAGGTAACAATATTTGGAGGTGTCGGCCATTGTATAAACCCCTACCCCTCCATATTTAACGGGCAATGTTGCGATACGATGCTGCACGACACCAAAATCTGCTCCGTCTCCAACGATCATCTAGTGCAAGTATTGAAGTAAATGTGTGTCAAACAGATTAGTTGCGTCCTGCAAAGCAGTAGGGATGGTAGTGCGAAGAGTAAAATACAGCCTCGACACACTGTTGCAGTTGTGTCAGAGAATTAACTCACACCGTGGGTCTCGCAACTTCTTGATTGCGCTCATAAGATGAATCGTATTTTCCACTCGACCTAGAACCATGTTGTTGCAATATTGGGTGTCGAGACTCACTGGTCTACCAAGCAGCTTCACACCTTGTAAGGGTTGGCTAATCTCAGCAGGAAACAGATCAGGTTCATCTTGGATCAGCCACATACCAAAAAATTTCCGTTTTACTGAGATTTAGCTAGGTGTAAACCTCTTGTTGGTCCTGCATCTTATATTATCCTGAGGGCCTTTGCCACTTCGAGGGTATCACCAACAATGGTGCCATCGTCCAAGTACCACACATGCAAGTCGACATTACACAACAACAATCGTGTTTAATATTTTAATATTTATTATTATTTATTTTTTACTAATATTACAAAATATCTATAATATAAAACAGAATGGGTTTTCGAGCTTGGACAGTCGGATAACATTTTGAGAGACAAATGTTGCATCCGACCATCCCAGTCTCATCCCAACGAAAGACATCTGACGACCGGTGTTTCTGTAACCCCTCTCATTATGAATCAAAATTTATTAATCTTTAATTATTGCATCACCTCTTAACTCAAGATATTCAAAGAAACATTAAATGAAATCATAATATATCATACATGCATTAATTGGATTTAGTGGTGGCATGAGGAATCTAATGGGAAATGAGATTTATTTGTTTATTTTTATTCATAACTCATAAGTGAGATATGCATACACACTATTACTTAAATAATTTTGTGTTTGTTTTCAGATAATGTACATGAATAATTTTACAATGTACATAGACATTATTTTTCGTTTAAAACAAAATAGAAAACTATCTTGCAAAGGAACACGATTTAATTTAAAGTACGGGAAAAAAAATTAAACCAGTCAGATATCAAATTAAAGCAGTGATGTTATAGCACGAGCTATATCTAGATATTTATTAGAACTCTGTATTAACCTCATGTCGTGCCGTTATGACACGGGTTATTTCTAGTAGAAAACAAAAGAGCAAACGTTTTTACAATGAGTTGGTTAGTAGCGACAAGCTAGCACCAACACCTTTTTGAATACTAATAGCTAGTTTATGAAAGAGAGAACCGCCAATTAGATATACTAGTTTTAATATTAATAATATTGGTTTTAATATATTTTAATATTAACTATATAATATATATAAGTAATTTTTTAAATAAATAAATGTTAAAAATATTAAAATAATATAATTATCAATTCATTCATAATCATGCCAAAAAATCAATTTGGAAGGACGGAATTCATTTTCAAGGTAGTTTGAATTACAGGTAGTTGGAGTTTGGACAATAGTGAAGTTGTCCTAGAAATCTTGCCAAGGTGGAGAATTGTTAGTTATTGGCTCGATTTAGGAAACACCTTACTTTAGGAAAGACCAAACTGATTTCCTAAATTAGTTTGCTAGTTATTTTAGGAATCTGAATTCTAGATTGTTCCTAGCCCTATAAATAGAGGTGATAACCCTTTGATAATTGTATCCTAGTCTGAATTGTTAGAGGTGTGTGAAGAAACAGTTTGTCTATTTTCTAAGTTTTAATAAGAAGTTTATTTGCTGCAGTGGAGTAGGCACATTGCCGAACCACGATAACTCTTTGTGTTTTTGTTTAATTTCCGCATGTTTTTTGTTTTGTGTGTGAAGATCTTGGGTGTTTAGGAAGTAGATAATCTTAAGCACAACAATTGGAACTCCCTAGAATTCAAACTCATACTGTGCCAAACGCGCCCTAAGATAATTAGAGTTATATTGGGAATGTGAGTTTGATTGTTTTCCCAGTATATTAAGAAGAATTGTTTCTTGATTTTATAAATATCCATGTTTTTTCCAGTCTTATCGTTTATTATATTCCCTATGTTAGAGACATAAACTCAATTGTGAGGATAACCAAGCAACATAAATATGAGCAAAATGGTTAAACATTAGATAGGGGTAAAATGGCTTTTAACCATTTTAAGATGGTTTTTAACCATTAGATAGGGGGAGTGACAATTTCAAGATGGCTTGTACCATTAGATAGGCGGAGTGATGACAATACCGCCTATCTAATGGTACAAGGAAAATGCAAGATGGTTAAAAGCCATCTTAAAATGGTTAAAAGCCATTTTACCCCTATCTAATGGTTAAAAGCCATTTTACCCCTATCTAATATTTAACCATAAACCCAATACAAATTAATTGAAAAACTTATCAGGGCGAGTAAGCTCTGAAACGTCACCCTGACGTCTGCATTTTAGTTCTCCATTCATGTTCACTGAAAATTTCATCCTAAATCTTAATCTTAAGCTCACTACCATTCATCAATATCTTCTTCTCTTTGTTATTCTCATCCTGTTATTCGCTACCACTATTCTATACAGAAAATATGCTCTAAACAAAGTTGTTTTAAACATTAAGAACTGCAAACATTTCATAAAACCGCTTGACATAAACTGCATCCATTTCAATAACTTCTACATTAAAAGTTCCCAGAGTTCTACTAGAAAGTACAACCTATCTAATTCTCCGATCTCTGGAGTTTCAAAATACCAAAATACCAATTTCAACTTTAAATATCAGGAAACTAACATTCAAACCCTATTCATTACAAGTTCCCCTAACATCAACCAAAATATCTTCAACATGTCCATCTATACATCCACAAAAGAAAAACCCCCCTTAACATCAACACATATATCCTCCATCAACACAAAAAAACTAGAAACAAAGCCAATCAAAGTTCACAACAAAAACAGAAAATGTTTACCATCACCAGCAGCAAATTCAAAAAGGATGAAACAAAGAAGAATTACCAGGATATCCGTTTTATCAAAAACTTGCTAATCATTTTCAAGCTTTATGCACAGCCTGAAACTCTGGCCAATCCTGGTAATTCTGAAGAGATTACCACCAATCATGTTTATCAGTATCCCATCCTTCTTCTTTATAACGCTCACCATCATCACTGTAAGATGGAGCAGGTGAAGTTCCACTGGAAGACGATGATTCTTCATGGTCCTCATATTCTCCTTCTCCGTCATCCTCAGTTTCCTCACCATCTAACATCGCAATATGTCTGCTTACCTTTATCCTGCTTGGCTCACCCTCACTCATGGTGCGTGCAAATAGTTTGGGATTGGCAAGTTCATACTCGAATTGGTTCTTCAACTTCCTATCATGATAAGCTTCCATCTTGTGTTTATCCTCTGCAGCGTCAGATTCAAGGTCACTGGTGTTCACCTCCTCTACATCATACTCAAACCCGTCAGAAGCCTCGGAATCACTCTCAGTTGCACTTCCATACCTTGGGGTTTTGGCATGTTTCTCTGCCCATTATTTTCTATCTTGCCTTTCTAAGAATTTTGGTAGCCATGCAGCGTAGAGAGTCTCAATTCTTCGCTCTCTTCGATTACGAGCAGCTTCTTCTTCTTCTCTTTGACGTATTTGCTCTTGAATACGACGATCAATCTCAGCCTGAGTTTCATCTCTCAATCTCTGTAAATCACTCAAACTCAAAGATGGGAGAAGTGATTTGGCTTGTGAATACTCAGGTGCCTCTGGTGGTGCAACCGGAAGATTACCATCGGAGCTTGGTGAATTTTGGCCAGAAAAATCAGCCATCCTCTCAAATTAACCGATTTAATCTAAACCTTTCCTCTTCTGTAAAAAACTACTTTGAAAATAAAAACTTCTCTGCTAATCCCACCTTTAAGTACCCATTTGTGTCTATTAATTCCATTTATGGCGCTTAGTTAACCGTCATGTCTCTTTGTTTACCACGCCCATTCAAAGCCATGCGTACCCCCTTCACCCTAATAAACATCATTGCCCTATCAAGACCTATTTTCAACACCTAATATTTATTAGTGTCTTTACTCCTTTTGGAACTGCCATTAAGGGAGGGTTTGGTGGGTTACCAAACTTAGAAATTCCTCTTTGGGGTCTAATTAAAATTTTATGTTTTATGCAGACTAGAAGAAGGCAACATCAGTTGGGAGGAACCATTGCATCCTGGGGCATGTTAGGCAGCTGCGCTACTAGCTCTACTACCGAACCAAAACACTCAATGAACCCTTTACAACTATATCAGAACCATCCATCCCAACACAAATTTTCCCTCCACTTTCCTACCATTATTACTTTTGGAAGTTTACATCATCACATAAACGTCAACCCAAGAAATGAAAAATCTAATAAATATCCAACAACCTCTGTCCATGTCATGCATATCCAATCCAACCTAGTTCAGAAAATCCAACAAGGTTTTATTGGATTTGTCCATACATGAGCACTTCAAATCGAAATCGAATACTCACGTGAGCACTTCAAATCGAAAAATGCCCATAAAGTATGGTTATGAAAATGACATTCCATATGTTAACTCTCTTCCCCAAAGAAAACTTTGCAGCACATCTACAACTACCTTACACCAATTTTCTCCTGAAAATTGCATAGCCCAGAGTCAACAACTTTCTCATTCCTTTTTTAAGGTTCAAATTCAGATACAAACAAATCCCTCCTGTCTCTCCTTCCTACATATTGTCTGTAACCAATATCAAAACAGTATCAACCAGAGATTCTTTTCTCTACACCTGCATTTTATATTAGCTACTTGGAAATCTGATCTCCATCAACCTACTTTCTTATATATCCATCTCTATTATATGATGGAAATATCATACTCCTCAGTAAACACCCAAAACTTGAACCAAGAGATTCAAACTTTGTCTACCCAAATGACCGAGAAACTGAATCTACCATCCTCTCTCACAAAACCAGTCTTCATTGATAAAAAAGTTGTTTTAGCTGAAGCTGATACCAATTGGAAATGGTGTATGGTGGGCTATGCTTGTTGTGAAACCTTGATCCCAACCTCCTCTATCAGATTCTATATCTGTAACAACTGGCATTTAGCTCAACACCCGACCATAACTACCTTCAATGTTCAGCGAAACAAAGTTCTCATCCGTTACTTATCTGAAGAGGATTTTAACAGAATCAATTCTCAAAAACCTTGGTTTGTCTGTGGCTATCTAATGGTGTTAGAAGTGGTACCTGATGAAGGCTGGCCTCCAAACCATCAACTCTTATTCGATGAAGAAATCATGTGGTTCATTTTATGCAACATCCCCAATGAATGCACAGAATTTGAGGATCTTAAGATACTCACTCTCAGTATGAGGGAACTCATTGAAGCTCAAAACCCCTTTGGTAAATATCCTCTTAAGAAGAATGTCAAAGTCTGCATTAGAATCCCAGTTCAAAAAGCCTTACCAACATGCATTCCTCTCTTCACAAGCGGTAGGAGTGAACCTTTCTTAATTGAATGTAGACACATCAAAGTTCCAAGGTACTTCTGCACCTCCTGTCGCATCCTTGATCATAAAGATCAAAACTGCCCTGCTTGGAAGCTAAAGCAGAAAAAGATCAAAGAAATTGATGCTCGTTGCAGTAACTATACTCTTCCGGCTGTCTCAAAGTTAATGATGCCTACTGTAATCAAGCAAGCTAACCCTTCCTCTGCTACCGTCCCTGATACCAACATGCTACAGTCTAAGGTAGTACCAGAATCACAAATTGAAACGACGACAATCGAAGTGTGTAATAAAGGAAAAGCGGCAGCATTTGACCAAAGAATGGAAAATACTACTCAAAAGAGCATATCCAACAATTTTCAAATGGGCCCCTTTATAAATAGATCCACTACTCTGAAGATCTTTGATGTTGGTCCTATTCAGAAACACTCAATCTAGTTTGATAATGGTCTGCCAATTGTTCTCAAGCAAGTTACTACTCAAAATGTTACTGTAGTTGCCTCTATTTCTGGTTCTGAGTCTACCCCTAGTGGACCTATTCGTACTACAAACTCTTCTAGGAGATTCAAAACTGCTGCTATCTCAAATCCCAGCTCAATCATCACTAGAGGAACATTCAATTCTACAGAACAAGATGCTCTATCAAACCTCAAAAGAAAGATTAATCCCAGGGATGATTTACGGAAACGAACTAGAGCTAACTCTAGTTTGGTCAGCCTAGTGGTTATCCCTGAAGATCAAACCTCTACCGAACCTGATTATGCTCAATTGTGTACTCCAATCACCAATTTGGGAGAACTACCAGCTATTGACCTTTCTACATGCTCCCTCAACACCCAACCAATCTTCAATTCTTTTGGATGCTACAACGTACCTGCTGACAATTCCTCAGGCAACAATGATGTCCGTAACAATTCCCCTCTTAATGCTGCCAGTTCTAGTCTCAATTCCTCCCAAAGTGCTTCTCAAAGTGGTGGTGATACCAGTGCTTCTCTTGGTGGTGGATATGACTCTACCACTCAGGTAAACCCAAAACCCCCATCTCCTTCTCTTGATAATTTCAATTCTACTTTGAATCAGTCCCCCGTCAATAACATAAATGTAGTGGCTTGGAACATTAGAGGTTTTGGAAAAAAGTCTGCAAATAAAGAGCTTAGTCTGTTGTGTAGGAATGCTAACCCGGATATTATCTTCCTCTCTGAGACTAAAATGGGTAAAGATAAGGTGGCTAGAAAACTTAAAAATATGGGCTTTCCCTGCACCTTCAATGTCCCCAGTGTTGGTAGAAGTGGTGGTCTGGTTTTGGCTTGGAAAAAGTAAATTCACCTGAACGTTATCTTTTCCAGCTTGAGGGGCATCTATGTTACTTCAATTGACACTATTCATTCAAAAACTTGTCAAATTCACTTTTTTTTTATGGAGAACCTAATAACACTCTAAGACCTTCCTTCTGGGAACAACGATGCCAACAAACTAACGCTCCCATAGATGAGCATGTTTTCGTCATTGGTGATTTTAACACCCTTTTAGGAACAGAAGATAAAAATGGTGGCCTTGAAGTGAATGATTCTGATTTTGAACATCTTAGAAATTTCTGTTCTATTTTCAACCTGCATGATCCTGGTTTCTCTGGTCCAAGATTCACTTGGTCCAATATGCAACAAGGTCCTGATTTAATTCTTGAAAGGCTTGATAGGTGTTTTTTAAACCAAATTGCTGAAGATCTTTGTCCTAAATTCTGTGTAAATAATCTCCCTAGGGACTCTTCTGATCATTTCCTCATGCATATAGGATTTAATTATGAAGATATTTGCATGCCGAGACCTTTTCATTTCATGGCTACGTGGATTGAGGATCCCACCTGCAGAGACATTATAGCAAATTCTTGGTCTGTTAATGTTATAGGATCTCCAGCCTATAAATTAAGAGCTAAGCTTCTTAGTACTAAAAAAGGCCTTAGAGATTGGAAAAAATCTTCCTTTGGTAATATTGAAACTGATATATCTGCCATTAGGAAATAATTGTTAGATTTACATATTTCTGATCCTACTGATACTACTACTACTGCTAGACTTAAAGCCAGATTAGAATATTTTTACACTCTACAGGAACTCTATTGGAAATATAAGTTTAGAGAGGTATGACTTTTGGAAGGGGACAGAAACACACCCTACTTTCATAGATTCACTCTCTTCAGGAGAAAGAGAAATGCTATCAGTTGGATCAAGGATTCCTCTAATATTATTCTAACTGATAGGGATAGTATTGGAAATTCTTTCATAGATTACTTCAAAAATCTTTACTTTTCTCAGCCACATCAATTTCAGGATGAATTTTTGAATGATCTGTCTGTTAAATTTTCTGATGAGGATAATGATATCCTTAATCTACCCCTTACTGCTGAGGAAATAAAAAATGTTGTCTTCCAAATGGGAGGTAAAAAAGCCCCTGGACCAGCTGGTTTCACAGGCTTATTCTACCAAAAAATTGGGACATTGTTGGAGAAGCAGTTGTTGATATAACCCAAACCTGCTTTAGAACAGGGAATATTGCAAAAGTCTTCAATCATACCAATATTGCTCTTATCCCTAAAGTCCCTTTAGCAGAGTTGGTCAGTCAATACAGACCCATAGGACTATGTAACTTCATTTACAAAATCCTTTCTAAACTCTAGCTAACAGGCTAAAACCTTTTATGAACAATATCATATCCCAAAATCAAAGTGCCTTCATTCCTAAGAGGAGTATTTCTGATAATATTCTTCTAGCAAATGAAGTCATATATTCTGTTAATCATATAATGATAAAGTTGAGGGTAATACTGCTATCAAACTTGACATGTCTAAAGCTTATGATAAATTGGAGTGGTCTTTTCTTGAAAAAGTTTTGAGAAAAATGGGTTTAGCTGAAAATTGGATAAAACTCATAAATCAATGTGTCTCTACTATCTCCTATTTTGTTCTTTTAAATGGTAGCCCTACGGGTTTTTTCAACCTGAAAGAGGTCTAAGGCAAGGGGATCCCCTATCCCCTTACCTCTATATTATCTGTGCTGAGGCTCTCTTCTTATATAGATAATCTTCAAAGAAATGGTACCCTGAGGGGTATTAAAGTTTGTAAAAATGCCCCTGAGATGACCCATTTGCTTTTTGCTGATGACTCTCTTTTGTTCGCTTCTGCTACCACAGAAAATTTCACTGCTATAAAAAACTACCTTCAGAAGTACTGCCTAGCTTCTGGGCAAGAAATTAATTTTGATAAGTCTGGTATTTTATTCAGTAGAAGATTCCCTGAACATAGGAAAACCATTTTGGCTAACATTCTGGAGATTCAAAGCAGAGATTTAGGAGAAAAATATCTTGGTATTCCTACTGTTTTTAAAGCTTCTAAAATCCAAACCCATATGGGTATTCTCCAAGTTGTGGATGCCAGAATCACTGTCTGGCTTTATAAGCTCCTTTCTCAGGCTGCTAGAACTACTTTGGTTAAACATATTGGTCAAGCCATTCCTTTATTTCAGATGGGGGCTTTCTTAATCCCAGAACATCTTTGCAAACAGATGGATGCTCACCTCTGCAAATTTTGGTGGGGAGAGACTCTGGACCCAAAAGATATAAAACTTCACCTTTTGGGTTGGGATATCCTTTGCTCCCCTAAAGCTTAAGGTGGTTTGGGATTCAGAAAAGCTGAAATAAACAATCTTGCTATGTCAGCTGGGAATGTCTGGAAAATTGTTGAAAATCCTGATTGCATGTTAAGCAAGATCTTAAAAGCTAGATATTTCCCTAGAACAGATTTTCTGAATGCTAAGTGTCCTGATAAATGTTCCTAGACATGGAAATGCTTACATGCTATTAAGGAGCTGACAAAACCTTTTATTTTTTGGATTGTTGGTGATGGGAAGTTCATTGACCCTTGGTGCGATAAATGGATTCCATCTCTGGGCTCTGCAACCCCCAAACCTCTTACCCCTCCTGACCCTAGTATTAAAGTCGACTATTTCATTGATGATAATACTAGAACCTGGAATGTTTCTAGACTCACTACTCATTTTGATGATGCTTCTGTTAAGAAGATTGTCACTATTCCCTTAAGCCAGCTTAGCGCTCCTGATATGAGGGTTTGGGATCTTTCAAAGAATGACAATTTTTCTTCAAAATCTGCTTATCTGGGACTCAGAGGCATTAAACCCTCTCCCTGTAAAACTCTTTGGTTGCATATTTGGAAAATTAGAGTTCCTTACAAAATTCAATTATTCCTTTGGAAAGCTGCGAAAAATGCCTTACCTGCTAGAACTGTCCTCCACACAGAATGCCCATGCATTCTGTTGATTGCCCTAGGTGCAAGGATCCTCATGAAAACATAATGCATACTCTGGTTCTGTGCCCTTTTGCTTCTAAGGTCTGGTTTTTGTCTAGTTTTTGCATAAACACTTCTTTCTTTTCTCAAAAAAAATCTCATCAGTAGCTCATGTTCTGGCTTCTGGACCAAAACTCTAGATTGCCTGATGACTCTCAAAAAAAATTTGTGGTCATCATGTGGTCTCTTTGGACTAGTAGAAACAATTTGGTTTTTCAAAATGTGTCAGAAAATCATACTTCTGTCTTAGAAAGAGCTAGAGCTATGCTTCTCACTAGGAAAACTTCTTTTGTAGCTACTCCTACTACCCCTAATGCCCTATGTCACAAATGGATGCCCCCTTTGTTTGGTTGGATCAAATGTAATACAGATGGAGCCTTTGATGACATTTCTGGAGATAATGGTGCAGGTTATGTGATGAGACACTTCTCTAGCAAAGCCTCTTTCTGTGCTGCTATGGAGTTTGAAGTTTCATCTGCAGAAGAAGCGGAAGCCAGAGCTATCTGGGGAATTCTTAAGAAAGCAGTGGAACAGAAGATGACTCATATAATAATAGAAAGTGATGCTAAAAATTTGGTGGAGCAATTTTCTTCTGGTTTTTTTGATGGTGATCCTAGGACAGATGCCATATTCAAAGACATTAAGTTGTTCTCTTCTAAGCTGTCTGCTTGTATTTTTAGTTTTCAACCTAGAATCTGTAATTTTGTTGCTCATGAGTTAGCTCAATGGGCAAAACGTAAGAAAACCTCTTTGTACTGGTTAGTGCCTCCTGCTTGGCTTGCACCAACAGTTGAGGGGGACTATTAGCCTTTTTGAAGGCCTTTTAACCATAAACTCAATTGTGAGGATAACCAAGCAACATAAATATGTTAGCCTATAGGCGGAATATTGCATTTTCCTTGTACCACTAGATAGGCGGAGTGACAATTTCAAGATGGCTTTTAATCATTTTACCCCTATTTATGTTGCTTGGTTATGTCACAATTGAGTTTGTGTCTCTAACATAGGGAGTATAATAAAGGATAAAATAGAAAAAACCATGGATATTTATGGAATCAACAAAGAATTCTTAGTCTAAAAAATTTTAACTATCCGCCTATATATGTGGTACGGAGGGAGTATCAAATTTCTATTATTTACGCTTTTGTTCATCAATGAAGTTCAAAGAAGTTCAAATATTCGAATATGCTAACAGTGTCTAAAATTTCAATTATACGAGGAGTTAAACAAGTGCTGACAGTACCTTTCCAAACAACCGAGTTTTACATTCCAAAAGAAAACCAGTAAAACACGTGTAATTGATGAATTATGATTAATCTGGCAGATATATTGTCGTGATGATTCTGGTTAGGCTACTATATCACACAGATGGTCGTCATATTGGACAGGACACGACTCGGACTACGAATGTACTTAGTGGCATAAGTATCATACGGATAACTTACGTAGCTAGTGAAGCTAGCTAGAGTGATGGATAGATTAATGCAAATATATATACATATTAAACATTTCGATATAATCCAAAATCAAAGAATCTATTTCAATGTATGTTTTTCAGTATTACTAGTAGTACTAGTGATGAAGAAAGAGAACAAATGTGTGAGTTCCAATGAAAAGGAGCAGGCAAAGACTATCAGACACAGTTATCAAAGATTAGGGTTTTTACTACTTTCCAGACTAGTGGAGGAACCCCCTTTAAACCTGCAAGAATCGAATCTGTTTACCATGTTTTTTATTTCCCCATCTCTCTCAAAGTTTCTACTTTATCTCTCGACGTACATTCATCGCTTTTCTCCTCTAAACATATAAACTAAGAAAAGGAATCTCCCGTGTACAGTTCGCTGTACTTACCCACCACCATCACCACCACCACTTTTATGGAACTAAAAGAAACCTAGCTAGCTAGTAGACAAACACATAGAACATGAACGAATGATCAACTACAGATGATCAGAGATTCCATTGAATCTAGTAGTGATAATTCGATAGACATTAATTAAACAGAAGGAATGCACCCTGATATACATACATACTCATGTGATACTGACTACTGAGTAATGAGCACACAAGAACGAGTTCTGGATCAAGAAGTATACCCAAATCCCCATTTTTCTATTTCCTTTCCATTGATTAGTCCTTGATACAACCTCTTGATTACAAGCTAACACACCATTTAAACAAAAAAGAAAAAGAAAAAAAAAACCTAGCTAGATCAAAAAAATCCAAGAAAAAAAAATGAAAAACGGAAGGAAAAAAGACGAGACAACTCATACTACAGACATCCATATACCACACCCAAGATAACCATTAAAACTAAACAACTAACACTAAAACATATCCATATGCCACACCCCAAATAGCCATTAATTAAAAACAACCATTAAAAACTTACAAGATATCTAGATAGATATTAGAGAGAGATAGAGTGAGATTTATAACTTAAGGAAATGCACCATTGGTTGTGGATAAGTTGGACCAATTAAAGGATGGATTATTCCAGCTGTAACTCAATTCTCCCCCTGCAATTACAGTAGCCGCTGGTTCGAACATGGAAGATGAATTGGTGGATGCTGTAGTAGCTACGCTGTTTAGTACCGACGCTGATGAATTATCGGATGAGTAATAATTTGCTGAAGATCTAAGCCTTTGATAAAGCTCTTGAATACCTGTGTTTTGAACTTCACCTACCAAGAAACCTTGTTGTTGCTGTTGCTGTGCTTGCTGTTGGCTATTGTTTCTCCAGAACGAACTGCACAAACTAAAAGGAGCATTATTTGCCATCGGATCTAAACTCAACGACCGTCCGTTTAGTGAACCCATCGACGTTACAGATGAATCCGACATCATATGCGATCCAATCATATTTCCTTCCTCCTTGATAGAATTAGGGTTTCTATTAGGGTTAGGGTTTGGGGTATTAGCTTTCAGCAAAGCCAACAGTTGAGATGACTGTGGTTGTTGTGAAGGCCAAATAATTTGATTATGAGAAGAAGGTGTTAGCTCCTGATCATACCCAAAACCAAGGCTCGACTTAACGATATCCGGCGACGCCGTTCTGATCTTCCCGTTGCTATTTGTTTTTATGGAATTGGATGACACAATAGAACCCTTGTTTTTACGACAACCACCGCCGATTGGGACGTTACGAAGAGCACCGCCTTTCGTCCAGTAACGCCGGCACGTCTTACAGAAATGACGAGGTTGAGTAAGATTATAGTTGTTGTAGTAACAAAACTTAGTATTTGCAGAATCACATCTAGGGCACCTCAAATTTTGTTGATCTGAAGAAGTTGTAGTAGTGGTAGTACTCGTATTTGTGTTAGTTGTGGTGTTGTTACTAGCAGTAGTAGTAGTTGCAGAATTAGTAATAATATTGGTGTTGGTAGTATTAGAAGGATGAGGAGAATAAGCTGGTGATCCTTCTAAAACCCTAATTCCACAGTTAATGGGAACTTTTCTTTCTCCACCAAGTACACCAGAAACTCCTCCCAATAGCTCTTGAATCATCTTTCTTTCTTTCCTTCTTTTTGGATAATGTAACAACAATAATCCAAAATCAAGAAAGCAAAGATAGGTAAGTGAGAAAAGCCAAAGGAAGACTGAAAGCAAATCAAAGCAAAGCAAAGAAAGGAAGAAAGTAGGGTTTTTTTCTTTTGTTGTGTTGTGTTATGTTTTTGTATACAGAGAGAGAGAGTAGAGATGTGGAAACAAGACTTGGCTTTGTAAGTTTAAGAGTTGGGATGATGGTTTTTGTTTGACAGTTTGTTGGGTGTAAAAGAATAGAAGGTTTGAGAAGAGGGATTGAAGCCTTTAATATACATGGAAATTAATAAAAGAATGAAAAAACCGTATGGTATTTTTAATTAAAAGTGGTTTTGGGTCTTTAAAGTGGTTTTCCTTGTTTGAAAGAAACATTTGAAAATTTTTATGTCTTCATTGACAAATATAACCTTCTGAAAACTAGCTTTATTTTCCTCTTTTTTTCATATGAAAAATCAAATTCGATAAGACTGCATAATTATCCTCATGATTTAATGACAGTGAACCGATTATAATCATTAAAAAGTTTACCTTTTTATTTTTACTAATTTTTCATTTTTAGAGAATTCTTTTGGGTCTTTACAACAAGTAAAATCATTAAGAATAAAAGTTAGAACTTGGTTATTTCTTCTTCTTCTTTATTTGCTTGTCTTTGAGTTTATCTTCACTGAATTGCGATGAGTTACAAATCAACACTCTATACCACAATCTGAATCATGCGCATGATCCTAGTTTCACCCATGTAGCAAAATAGTGAAGGAAATAAGTAGTATTTTTGAGTAGTCTTTTTTTTTGTTTTGCCAAATATATATGTATATCAATGTGGTGACTCGACTGAGATACGTAAGAGTTTGCTTAAAGGTGGAGAAAAATGAAACCTTGTCGATGAAGAAATGCATAATGTGCTTTCTTACAACGTATAGTTTTGATGACACAAAAACCATATAGCTATAGCATCCAGTTTGAGTGGACGGATCAGTATGTGAAGTGAAGTCGATGTGACAATGAGTTGATTAGTTATTAGGTATATGTTAGTTTAATTAAGTTGAGTCAAAAACATAACTGATTTGTTAGTTGATGAGCTAGATAGAGTGATATTGGCATAGTACTGTCATTTATTTCTAAAAGAAAATCGAGAAAGCGGTTCATTCCTTCATTCCTCCCTTTATAAAGCACAACAGAATCAGACAATATTTGAGGGGGGTCTGATCTAGTCGAGAGACAGAGCTTTGGGAATTCAAAATTAAACCCAAAAGAAAGTTTTGGGGATTTACAATATTCTGTAATGAGACACACATTCCCCTATGAATATCTCACAGTCAAAGATCATGACTGACTGACTGACTGAATTATCTCTCTCACCCTTTAAATGGAGAAAGATGGTTTCACGGCACGAATTCGCACGACCCTAGCTGGCTAGTAGTAGTAGTCTATAATACTCTAAACTGATTTTGTATAATCTAAGGAGTAATAATATTATTAATTGACAGAAGGGAATACGATAATGATTACATAGAGAGCTTGCAATGTGTAAATAACGTGTAAAGTACAGTATATCTCATGTATCCGCAGCATCAACTAACAAACAATAATTGGACATCCGGTGTTAGGTCAGTTCCGGTCCTATGTTATGTCTCTTGCAGAGTCTTTCTTCTTGGCTCCTCCAAAACGAGTTAGACATATGAATATTACGGGCTCATGCTTCAACAGTGTTCATCTTCCATCAAAACCCTATCATCACCACAGTGATGAAAGGTACATTTACATTGAAACTTACAGAATAGGCAGACATCCCTAAATATTGCATGCAGTGTTGGAAATTGGTTGTGAGATCAGACTGGATCAATCTACAATTGAAAATGAATATAAGGATATAAGCTATACCCAACTTTCAGTATGACGCAGAACTCTCAGACTTCCAAATTGAATATGAATGAAACTCTGGGTGGCGATATTTACCAAGTGTCATCTGCAATATTTGACCTAATTTAACATTTCCGGATAGCAGTGTTGCTAAATATATTTGATACGATTTAAATGAAGTGGATGAATGTATAATAAAAGAGCTTGGAACCTTCTGTGCTTTATCAGCACTTTGCGCTACAAATTTTTCAGTATGCATATAATTAATTAAGTGGAAACACCTCGGTGAACGATGGAAGTCTCGGATACAACATGGGGCAACTATGCAACGTAATATAACTAGCGAGGAAATCAGCTTGTGCTGTGTGTGTAAATTGCAAGATAAATGTATCAGGCATCAAGGCAAGCTGATCCAAAGCAAGCTAACAGGCAGAAACAACAAAAGCAATGCAAAGACAACCAATACAGAAACAAACAAGATCAACGAAACTTGACAACCAAATAGCCTCAAAAATGTATTAGTGGTAAGGGAAATATTACGATTTCCGAACTGATATGTTTAACTACTCGGTTAAACTTCAAGTCGTGGTATAATAGAGTCAAGAGAGAGATAAGAGTCATAGGACTCATGACCTCATGGTCGTGCGTATGGGTGTGTGGGGGTGGGGGGTGGTGGGGGGGGGGGGGGGAGGATTACACTGGTTAGTCTTTTTAATTCTTGGGACTGGGAGCTGCATAAAACGACGGAACACTATCGCTATCAAAGTAGTCCTGGGTAATAGTCAGTCAGAAACAACATAATAACTGACGATCAGTTCACCCTTTGATCTGGCTAGCTACTACCTTAGGCTTACGATCAGAAGGCGAGAGACACAGACGGTGACATAGACAGAGACAAAAGAGGACGCCCCACATTTGATGGCGGGGAAGAGACTGCCCACCACCATGCACCACACACAACCACAGCCCTGTACGTCATTCCTCCTCCTCCGTCGTTGGGCTTTGTGGTGATATTAGGTTGTCAGTCCTTTGTCAGCCGCTTTTTCTACTTTTAACCACCAGCTGACATACAAGATTCCTTTCTGTCATCTCTCTCCCGATCAATAATTATATATTTCTACTTTTAGATTAAAATTCTTGGATGGGTAATTGGTAAAAGATTTAAATTGCAATAGACATCGTGCAAAAGATGCATACATAAATATGACTACCACTGGCATCGGCAGTGGCCGCATCCATATAGAGATATATCAGAGTACCGTTTAATTTGCTTTTGGTGGGGTACTCCTTTCACATCTATCAGGAACACTTCTTTTTGTTGACCGGTTGTTGCCTCCCTTGGTAAATGCTAGACTCGTACCAGTGAGAATACCACGAATCAATCAGTTGTTAGAATCAATAGGTGTTCAAATCGTTCATTTAAATAAATTGAGTACGGGTAAAAAAAAATGCCTCTATCTGAAAAGTGACAACGCACCTGAATTCGTCGTTCAAAATGCTATCTCTGGAACAAGGTCAGGTTCTTTATATAACCTTCTTTCAGTTCCTTTCATGCTAACAAAACTGGGATTCATTTCTGTTATTTTCCTACTTTTATTATGGCTACTGCATTCAGATTGCCTTGCATGTTCACATTGAATGAACGAAAAAGATCTGTTACGGTGAATTTATATATTTTTTGTTCTTCATTTGTGATAGAAGCATCGAAGGAAAAAAAAAACAAGATAAAGAAAAGCAGAATAAGCAAAAGAAAACAAAACCATTATAAATATCACTGCAGAGGTTATAGTTGTAATGAACTCTGATCGCTAGGCCTCCAGTTTCTAAGATCAGTATATATATATATATATATATATATATCAATCTTTAAAATTTTACCCCTTTAAGAAGAGAAATCCTTCAAAATGCATGTTTAACTCTGGGGGTTCCTAAAAGCACGCGGTTCTTTCATTTCGACTTTCAAATCCTTCTTTCTCGGTAACTAGCCTGTTTGCGAGCTTACCAGAGGCTTTTACTAAGTTTAGTCTGTGGTGAGAGTATTAGTGTGATTTAATAGACGAATCGATGTAACTGTAACATCCATTAATGTAAAGAAAGTAAATAAAAGCACACAAAGCAACAATAACAAGGGTGACAAAATAATTCTGAGTTAAACTTTAAAAAGCCTTCACCGCCTATATAATTTTGATGCTCTGCTAGACAATGACATTGACATCTTTCTATTCAACAATGTATTATAAATATTAGAATGAAATCGACATGACACCCATGCATGGATGTGATTGTCTCCCACCACCTTCTTTTGTAGGAGCACTACATGTCCCTTCCAATTGAGGCAGTTACAGCCTTTCAAGGGTTTTACAATACCTCATGACACTTAGGTTTCAAATTGTATCCATTGACCGGGCCTTATGATCCTCGTTTACCAATTCACTACAGTAAAAATTTTATATAAGAACATTTTATAGAAGGATAAATTTCAAATAGGAGTAAAAAAAATTTGGTCCCATTTTAGCTTAATCTTTAAAAAAATCATCTCTATATAATAATAAACTATATAGTATAAGAATAAATTTACATGGTCCCGATAATACTGAGGTTTTATTGTAACAAGGATATGTTAGACTTGCCAAGAAATTACATCTTGCGGAATCCAAGTGTAAAATTAAAATGCTTAACTATCACTTAGGAGAGAATAAAAATCTGAAAAATATTGAAAAATGAGACCTAAGAGGTAAATGATAAAACAAAATATCGAGAAAAATAAAGGAAAAGGGTCTTCTATTGGGTTAGGGTTTCTCGTCCGACAACATAAAATTATTTAGCGTTTTTCTTTAGCTTTCAAAGTTTGTTACCGCTGCTTATTAAGAACCAGCTTGAAAATTTAGTTTAAGTCACAATTTTTTTCCATATTCCAAGCTAAATGTCCATAAGACCTAATCTTACAAGATACCATCTCCAAGGCTTTGGTTACTAAGAGCAAAAGATATAGAGGAGTATTAATTTCTCCACATTTACGTACTTTGCCAAAAAGAAGCTATTGTGGGAGGAATTATTCCCCCAAGACCTTACAGAAAATGGGTCATATGCCCAGAAAATTTAAATACCAGGTTGTAATGGACGGATAAAGTATTGACATGGGTGAAATGGACATGAATTTTTTAAACAGAAACTGACTAAAATACCCTTTAAGCATGTCTTTTTTTCCTATTACCTAGAAAACATCGATCATATCTTTATTTTTTCTTCATAATCTCCAAAATCATCAAACTACTACCAGCTCTCTTCCATCATCTGTAAAATCATCAGCAACCACCACCACCTCTTTTTCTTTAAAATCTCCACCATCTCTCCATTGTTTGCACGATCATTGACATCAACAGTATCTACCACCGTCAAACACATCAATATTAATTACTACAAACTCCAACAACAACTCCACCACCATTAAAGATTTTTAAATGCCTAATTAGGGTTGGAATCAATTAGAATAGTTTCACAAAAATAACCCATGATTCTCCTAAAGCTCTTAAGTTTTAAACCCTAATCTTTTTCTCTTTTTCTCAGAGATGCATATACATGGCTTTAAATGATTTTATCTTAGTTATATGAGAATATGCCCAATATGCAGAGCATGATATGTATACGCATTGTGCTATTTCGTGTATCGCTAATTTGGTTACATATGACAGTTTCATCCAAGTTTAATCTGTAGTATATTGTTTCAACATGTTTAAACTATGATTCGATCCAGGTTTAATCTATGATGTACATGTTTTTTATTAATTACATCTTTGGACGCTCTAGCAATAATAATTACGTACATGGTTAAAACAGTATTACACTCCTCTACAATTATGTGCACGTGTTTTTTCGAACTTTTATATCTAATGCGTGCTTGATAATAGATTATTTGATGCTTCATTAGCATAATTTTCTTTTTATATACTAAGTATCAAACGTCGTGGACTAATACTAATAAACAAAAAAATTGCTCTCAATCCGGTTACATATATGCTATGAAATTGTTAAGGGAAAGGTTCATATAGTACTATAAAATTGTTGACAACACCTCTTGTTAATATTTCCAAACTAGTTTGAGTTATCTAACACAATGTGATTTATATAAGTTAAAACTAGTTACATCATATTTCGATTGAGTTAAACTTGGTTTCATATGGATTTTAAATAGGATGTAACTGGTTTAATCATGTTTTAGATCTAGTTAAAATTGGTTTCATCATATATTTTCGCTGGATGAAACTTGGAGTACATCATGTATTGTAATCGAAAACAATAGCATCATTGGATGTACATCATGTATTATTGGTTAATGTATCTAGATACATCATGTGTTGATTACTTAAACTTAAACTAAATTCTCTAATCATCAGTCTATTCATTCTTGGACTGATCCTATAATACTTTCACTTTTAGGCATCGAGCCTTTGTTAATACCAATGTGGTAATCATGTGGTTGATAGTTTGACTGATATTAAACTTTATTTTCTCAGAAAATTATAATCATTTAGTTTATTGACTAGATAGGTATACTAGAATTTCTGGTTGTTCTTAGGAATGGTGGAACGTTCCCGCTTCTTAATTTATCTTTTTGAAACTTCCGTGAAATTCTTTCTACCGTTTTAACACAAAAAAAAATGATTTGGCGAAAATACCGCGTTAGACGCATGAAGTTTTTATATGGGTCCAAGTTCCAACCCCGTTTGTAGTTGTTAATCACCGATGCCCCAAATGAATAAAAAATGCTAGTTTAGGTATTTGTTTTTAAAATCAGTTATATGAAAGTAAAAGATTGGGTGAAATATCCAATTTAGAATATTTGAAAAGTATCTTAAAAATTACCGGATATTATCATTTTACATGACTTCTACACCCCTTAAAAAGATTTCAAGGGTTATTGAACAAATTTAGTGAAACACCTTTATCTATAATTTGAGTTTTACTTCGTAGAAAAGATAGCATCGTACATGTTGGGTCTCAAAATATTTATTAGACGGCAAAGAGAGGTTGGGACGACATACTTCTTGTCTTTCAGAAAAAACATACACATAAAGCAATTTCTCTGCTTTTCAGTCATTAAATCCACAACTGCTGGATTTTAATAGGCAAAACGATTTATCTTATTACCCTTGTTCTAAGGAAATCTATATTAAATTTGTCCCAATTATAAAGGCACATATCATTTTTATCTTGTTTATTAGTACTAATCAAAAGGAAAAGCCAAATGCTCCATTCATTTTAAAAAATAAATTTGTTTCATATGTAATTTGTATATGTGACAAGCCTATTTTTTGAAACGAAAACATTGATAAGAGAAATGACATATGCTTGACAAAATGAAAATAGATAAAATTCATCAATAATTAGCAATACAAGTCCAGCATACATACACTATTGTCTTAATTTTTGTTCTCAAAGAAAACTGTAATTCATCTTATCTCCGTATAATAATAGTACAGTAAAACTGTATGTTATTATATTCTCTTGGGACGGTAACCATTTTCTTTGGTATGGCTCATCATTTTCTATGTCTCTAAAATGCAAATGCAAATGAAGTTCACAGGGCAGAAGACCGACGAAAACTGAGATGAAGCAGGAAGAGGAGTAATCCGGTTGATTTTAATAGGCACTCCCGTTGAAAGGGAGAAAAAAACGTTAGCCGAAGATAGGGGATATCTATCGGAAGTTCACCTGACAAAAGCGATAAGGTGGACAAGATCCTCTTGCAGGACTACTTAGTTCATGTCCTGCGATGGGTTCCATGTGGTTGATCACTCATTGGTCCGACAAACAAAGCCCTAACTGAGAGCAGAGATAAAGAGAGATGATGAGGATGACAGGGGGAATTTCTGACTGACACAACTTAAGGTAAAGAAATCCATGCCTATCTAGTTTCTAAGACCAAGACCAGATTTTGAAGTCACTTTAAATGAAATAGTTTTAATATTCCAAGGGTTTCTTTATGATCTAAGATGCACAATTTCCATGTGAAGATCCAAATATTCTTGTGATCTAGTCCTTAGATTATCTCCAATACCCAAAACAAAAGTTCTTGAAAAAAATAAGAACCAAACCATGATTATAGATGGTTTTTTATTTAACAATGATACACAGGCTTTCATTAAAAAACAACAACATCCCCCAACAAACTTTCTTCAACATCATTCAAAAAACGCTAGTAAATCATTCTATCGATCTACCTACCTACCTACCTACCTAGGTTATCTCCAAAAACAAAAGTTCTTGAAAAAACACAAACCAAAGTAGCAAACCGTTAAAAGTTAGGTGATCATAAATGGATTCTGCATAACAATCTGACATTCTTTAGAAGTTAAGTCCAATTAGGAAAATTTTATCATCAGATGAAAAATCCAAATAATAAATAAACAATGGCTAAGAATAATATCTTGTTGAAGCAATGGAAAGCATTTTTGAGTTTCACGTTATATGGACTTCACAAATATGTTACTGATATGTCTCTTGAAACGTGTTTTGACCCAATCCAATGCCAGGTATATACTGTTTTATGACAGGTGTTATAGGGTTCCATAGTATAATCCGGTTTTAAGAGTAATTTTTACGGTGGAAAACTTCCATTTTTCAAGATCAATTAATGTCTAATAGTGAAGAGTAAAAACGGGTTCAAGAGCATGAAGAGACCGAGTTTGGATAAAAGAGCTTAAGCACTTCAGTTACTAGTCTATATTTTAGTCCCGGGAGACAAATTTTAGCTCACCTAGTAAATTTTGAAACAGGAAATATATTTTGGATTGCAATTATATATAGATTTTGGACAAAGGTGGATTTTTCTTATCGAAGGGCATTTTAGATCAGAGAGTTGGATCATGGTGGCATACAATATTTGATAGGCCCTATTTGATATCTAGAATTTCAGTTTCGCTTCATTGTGTACTGTACATCCAGTTAACCAACTTAGAAAATTCATGAAGATGTTGGATAAACTAGCAGTACCGGAGAAACGGATTGTTATCTAGTTCCTTAGTAGAAATCAAAACCAGCCCCCAAACCATCCTAAGCTCCCAAAGGCTAGTACAACAGTATAATAGAAGATGTAGGAATGCCTTATGTGAATAGAGAGATAAACTAGGTAATACTCCCTCCGTTTTTGGAAAAGTGATACTTTCACTTTTTTGATTTGGCCTATTTTTAAGCTAAAATGAAAAAGTGAAAGTAACACTTTTCCAAAAACGGAGATAGTATTACTTATTTTGAGCACCAGAAATGACCAATTACAAAGTTTTTTCAACATTTCTGTGGACAGAAACGGGTAAGCTTGTGGCGTGCTTTTTCATATACATCCCTTGGGTTAACTCTTATGGCCATACTTCAAGATTCAAGTTGGAAAACATTCTTTCAATCCCACGTTCAAGTGGACGATCAAGCAAAAGTTGAATTAAATTCGCTACGCACAACCTTTTGACGCAGGAAAATTACGGAAAATGGGTTATTTGTCGAAATATTTTTAAATCACGGTTCAAATGGAAGAGTACAAAATAGTTTGGGTGAAATGATAAAAAAAAAATAGCAAAGATGAAATTGGATTCATACTAGCTTAAATTTAAAAAATAGCAAGGATGAAACTGGATACATCCTGTGTAAATTAAAAATAAGAAAAAATATTTGAAAATGGGCACGATGAAACTGATTACATCCTGCCTATTTTTACATTTTTGTCCATTTAAACAGTATCAAAATCTAACTGTCCATTTCACCCAGAAATTATTGATTTTGATATTTTTAACCAATTTTGTGGAAAAATTACATTGTGGCGTCCATTAGATGGATAGATCTGTTGGTGATTCAGCGACTCTGCTGTTTCCGCCAAATAATTAGGCGTATTGCTGGCCAAAATGATTTCATTTATTAGTTCTGGCCTGATCTTCGCCGAATGAAATAAAACTACGAGAGCTAACCTCCAATTCAAGATGACGCGAACCGAAAGTTAAAACCTGAATTTGACATTCATTAGAGTTAGCCTTAAGACAATGATGTATGATAGAAATTTATTTATCTTCAGTCACAGCGCACATCGCAAAGAAAATGACATAAGCACCTATAGCAGTAGTGGGAAAATCCACATTCAGAAATATGCCACGCTTGAATCTTAATCAACATTTCATGTCAAATTCCGAGATAAATAAAAAAAATGAAAGCAAACTTCGGAAGATGATGGTGTAGGAGCGCAGAAGTTTTCCTACGTCAACCTGAAGACCCCACGATGTTGTTATCGACAACGAAAAGACAAAATGAAGAATCGCCATGAGAGTTGAAACCCCACAGCATGAGCATAATGCAAATCACGTTTAGTTGCGTGATTAATTTTACTAATATAATGATTTATTTCATAACCCCACAACTTTTGAATTTAGATGATGGTGCATTTTTATATGCCAACATAAAGATCAATGCAAGTGGTCCTCAGGAATGATCATGTATGAACAATCTAATTCTGTTATACCATGTTGGGACAAAATACTGTGTGTTTCCTGTGACAGGGAGAGCCCCAAGAGAAACCGGGTGTTCATACCTAAATGTCGTGTTCATACTCCATATAAAAACAGTTTCTCTTGTACAACAATTAAAACAGTTTCTAACGAACCATTACAGTACACCTCCCTCAAATGAAAACTATCAAATTTGAATAACTATACGGTGGAGATCCTAAAGTGAGTAAAGCAAGTCCAGGATATTTCTACACGCTTGGGGTGAATATTGAAAATGGTAGTGCTAGTAATAAAGATCCCATTCCATGATTAATCTATCAGGAAAATGACTAGAAGGTAATTAAACCAGGGGATTATAATTGCCTTATGTCAAGAGTTTCAGATTTGGGTTACTCCTTTATTGGGGGCTGCTTTTGTAGTCGATCTAGTTGCCTTTGGTAACAAAATCGGTGATTTAGCAAAAATAGAAAAACACATAACAAATAAACAAAAGTACCAACCTCAGAGTGTAACTGATGTTTGCATAATACAAGACGAGATCCTCCACAATTCATAAGTAAGCTCTTTATAGGTGTAGAATAATAAACAGTTCCCTAGCTTCTTTTACTAGGAACTTGGTATCTTAAGTATCAGAGAGTACAACACATGATAATTTCTCACATGCTACATTGGATGATTTCCAATAGTTGCTAAGGGAAAACAGGTGCGCGAGGGATCCCTGTGTTCTCGGGAAATCCCATCATCAGATTGAGATTTTGTAACGCTTGACCGGAAGCACCCTTCATTAAATTGTCAATCTGCAGCAAGGTTGTGAGAATTCAGTACAGCATAACTTTGAGAATGTGTTGATCAATATAACTGGGAAGAGGATAATTACATACAACGGATATTATAATTGCTCTGCCTGAAATTCGGTCTTCAAACACATTCATAAAGCAGTAGTTAGATGCTTGAACATGTTGAGTTTTAGGAGCTATTCCTTTCTCTAAAAGACCAACAAATTCTTCACCCTATCAAAGTAAACGCACACTCCATTATACAATGAGAAAAAAAGAAAGTCAACTGATGCATTATACGAAATGTGCCTTAATAGCAAAGAAAATACCTTATACGAGATGCTTAACTTTTGTCTCAGATCATCAACAGTTACTCCTGGAGCCATTTCCACATATATGTTTGACTGCATGCCCCGTTTCTGCAAAAACATTCAACGTTATCTTGATTGGTTCCTAGAAACAGATAAGACTAAATCTACTTCGCAGATTTCAAGTGACTATACCATAGGCGACAGGCTTGGAGTAAAGCTCACTGTTACTTTCGACTTTGAAGCTTCAGAGAGACCTTGCTCAATTTCTGGAACTGGTAGCAAAGGGCGGAATTAAACATCTTTAACTGACTGTATATTACTTGCATTCAACTTCTAAAGCTTTTACATACTAATGTGATTGGTCCCTAATAGACTCTTTACAAAAATAGACCATTACTATCAAAAGATCGAAGATTTTACATTTGGATATCCAGCTGAAAAAAAGGCACTTTTTGGTCGCAGGTCTCTTTAGCAAGTCACATGGACTCTAGACACCAGTAACTAACCAGAAGTGAATATCAAAATTCACATATTCTAATATATTTGTGACTATGATGTCAAGTCATCCAACATGCAAAAACATGGAAAAACCATTCCATTTAGAGTTCACATCAGCTAAAGATATACCATGGCGATGCCTTGTGACTCCATACGAGTAAAAGCCTTCAGCTATTTCAGTGTATAAGTTTGCTTCCTTGGCTCCACGTCCTGCAAGATACACCCAATACAAAAATTTGTCTTAATGATGCAATAGTAACCTCTGCCATGTATTCTGAAAGTCCAAAAGAAGGTGGTGAAACCCTCACCTGCTCCACTTACACCAGATTTCGCATCAATAATAATGTTTCTCAGCTCTATAAGATTAGCCTGCAAAATGAGTAATAGTCATTGACCACATACACTTATCTTCGTATATGGGTGCTGTGCATAAAAACTGCAACCACAACGAAAGGCATGCAAACGAGAGCATGCATCCTATACTACAGAATTACAAGTTCAGGAAAGTTTGGTTTCAGATAACCAAGTATGCATCTCCCCCATACCTAGTCACACACGAGGATTCATTTTATCAGCTCAGTCTAGTAGGAGAAAGGAAAGGGGAAGCTATCACAACTGAGCTTAAGCTAACAGAGATGCTTGCACAACTAGCAGAACAGAAGAGAAGCGAAGTACAAAAGCAACCCTGAACAGAGACTCAACAAAAACACAAATGACTAATCTGTAGTACAACAAACAATTATGCCAAATAAAAGAGGTTGATGCAAACCTTCATTAATGGAATAAGAGGAAGTTGAATTGAAGTGGGATAACAACCGGGATTAGCTACTAAACGTGCATTCTGAATTTCCTTCCTGTAAACCTCTGTTAAACCATAAACAGCTTCTTTCTGGAGACACCAAGGAACCCATTAGTAGAAGTACAAATGCGAACAGGGTATATAATCCCTAGGGCCTAAAAAATACTTCACAACCATAAGCAGATTGGCTATACATTAAATAAGAATCTACTAGATGACGTTTAAGAAGAAGTTGTATTATTTTAATTTTAAACAACCAAAACTCAGAAACACCTTACATGACGAAATAACTGCATGGAATAAAACAATTAGAAAGAAACCTGCAGATCTGGAGCACTGTGAGGCTGTCCATACCATTCTTGATATTCGTCAATATTCCTCAACCTAAAGTCCTGCAGGATAATCTCATGTATCTTACTGGACAACTTTTGAAATGGAATGAGCGCTTAGTATGCAAATTAGGTAATTTTAAACTTGTAAAATATAATTCACCAAAAGTGTGAAACTTGTAAAATATAATTCACTAAAAGTGCACCAATATCATACTGCAGAAAGATCGACAATCTTCAAATTCTTGGGGAGGCCTTTAATGATTTCCTATAGAACACAGCACACAATAAGATTCTTTTATCTATATGAAATAACTTTGAGTGTATTTATCGAAATTACATCCCCAATAAGTAAAAGGAAGCAGACCTGCGTTGTTCCATGCGGCAAACAGCAAAATACAGCATCGACATTAGAAAAATCTGCATCCTTGACAGCAACCATATCTGGCAAGTCCTGTAAATTAACCCAACTAAACCTCAGACTTCCAACCACAACAATGCCAAAAAAATCCATGAAAAATGTACTATAGAATAACTTTTCAGCTCAGAAACTAGGTAAATTGAGTACTCCATTTCTAACGGTATGTTATTGTGATAACCGATAACCATGATTTTCCCTATGAGAACTCTACATTCGCTACAGATAAATCACCAAATTCAAACCAAAAAGTTTGAAAGATGTGACAAATCATACTTGCTTGATCAAATGTGGAAATACAGAGCTCATTGATTGGCCAGCTTTTCTATCCGCTGTCATAACAGTAATGCGAAAATGAGGATGATCCGCCAAGAGTCTTACAATCTGCAAATTGGACTACATTTTTAAATTTGTTTTGGCTTTAACATTTACAAATTGTGTACCACATACTCATTATACCAAATTGCAAAGACATTCACAGATTAGGTATAAGCATCTCATCATCATTCCAAACAGAGATAAAATTAATTCACCTCGGAACCAGTATACCCGCTAGCTCCAAGAACACCAATGTTGACCGAATACTGAGAATTAGTTTTCGAAGCTCCAACAGACATTTTCCGTCCATATCCCCAGCTAAGCTCTGATCTCTTCACTTCATTCTATAAAAAAATTATTGATTCTATTAAGCAAAGCAAGACCAAATGGAACTTGAAAATCAGACTTTACATAGAAACAAAAATTTGCTTACCTTCCAAATGCATCGACCATCCAAAGAAACTGAACTAAAGGCAAGTGAACTCATTCCGACTAGAAAAAGTACAGAAAAAACTTAATCAAATTAAGAGTATTGAACTACAGAGACTTTGTACAAATTGGTTTCTAAAAAGATAGATCAGGTGCTCAATTTCTGTTTTAATGAAGTGTAGTATGCCTTGAGCACTGAGAAAACCCTCACTAACCTCAAATATCAACATTTGAAATGTATAGGTTTTACTGTTTTTGGCTACTTGTGCTCACTATAGAGTTTTCACTAACCTCAAATATCAACATTTGAAAACATGTTTTGCATGCAGAAGAAAATAATTCAACAATGTACAACACCCCGATCACCATTAAAAAAAAGCATTTATTTCTCTGGGATAAATCATCAAATATGTTATCTGCACAAGCAGTAAAGTTTTGTTGTAAATAGCTCCATGACACAAACCCGTATATGAAGTTGCCAACGAAAACCCTAAATCTATCTAAAATAAAACAACCAAACCTTCAGAATATGAATTCCAAGTTTCTGCAAACTCTAGAGATGTTTTTCACCAACCAAACTCACTTAAGGTATAGATTGTATGCAGGAGAGTCAGAGAAAGCATACCAGGAGGAGTGAGACGAAGAAACACGAGCCGTGTACGAAGCTTAGACAGAGTTAAAACCAACAAATCCACGTGAGACCCAACGTAATCTTTTTCTAGTTTTATGCTCAACCCACAGACTTCAATTAAAGGTACTTTGGAAAGGAAGGTGAGAATAGACTTGGGATGCTTTTAGGGTTTTGTGTTAACGCACCCCAAACAGTAGGGGCGAGCATGGGGGTTTTCGCCATTTCCGCATCCAATTCAATGAATGGCACATTTTAATTTTGACATAATATTTGATTCAGTATCTGACGGACGGGTTGGTTGTGGATAATTCAATGGATTTATTTAAATGGGAAAATTAGGTTAGTGAAAACTTCAACCACATGAGACGCAACACGATCTTTTTCTAGTTTTATGCTCAACCCACCAACTTCAACTAAAGGGACTTTGGAAAGGAAGGTGAGAATAGACTTGGGATGCTTTTAAGGTTCTGTTTTAACACACAGTATGGGGGAGCATGGAGGTTTTCACCATTTCCGCATCCAATTCAATGAATGGCACATTTTAGTTTTGATATACGTATCTGATTCAGTATTTGACGGACGTGTTGGTTGTAGATAATACAATTGATTTTTTATATATAATCCATATTTAAAAGGGGAAATTAGGCTAGTGAAAACTTTCTACCACATGAGACCCGACGTAATCTTTTTATAGTTTTATGCTCAACCCACCAACTTCTACTAAAGAGACTTTGGAAAAGAAGGTGAGAATAAACTTGGGATGCTTTTAGGGTTTTGTTTTAACGCACCCCAAACTATAGGGGCGAGCATGGAGGTTTTCGCTATTTCCGCATCCAATTCAATGAATGACACATTTTAATTTTGACATACGTATCTGATTCAGTATTTGACGGACGGGATGGTTGTGCATAATCCAATAGATTTTTTATATATAATCCATATTTAAAAGGGGAAATTAGGCTAGTGAAAACTTCTACCACGTGAGACCCAACATAATCTTTTTCTAGTTTTATGCTCAACCCACCAACTTCAACTAAAGGGACTTTGGAAAGGAAGGTGAGAATAGACTTGGGATACTTTTAGGGTTTTATTTTAACACACCCAAATAGTAGGGGCGAGCATGGAGGTTTTCGCCATTTCCGCATCCAATTTAATGAATGGCAGATTTTAATTTTGACATACATATTTGATCCAGTATTTGACGGACGAGTTGGTTGTAGATAATCCATATATGATCCATATTTAAAAGGAAAAATTATGATAATGAAAACTTCTACCAATTTTATACTATATGGATTTTAAACAAGGAAACCCACAAAATGGATCCTTCATTCCTATCCTCGTAGTTTTAAAATTTTGTTATTCCTAGTCTCGAAACTTTTAATTTTGGGACTAGATTTTGAAGAAAAAAAAAATTAAAGCATATTTTAAATTTTCTTGTTTTAATGACGTCACGAAATTTTAATAAATATTTTAATACCAAAATTATCCTTAAGTGTTATTTGTTTAACAGAAACAAAAAAATCAGAATCTTAACCTTCAGTATATATGTTATATTTCTTTGTTTAACAGAAACAAAAATCAGAATATTAAATCAAATCTTCTTGCTAATCTCTCTAATGATCTTTCTTATGGTTTTTTAACTCAACTCTGGTGATATCAAACCGTATTTCACATTCATTTGTTGTTGAATTTAATTCTTATGAAATCAGCTATCAATTTCAATCAACTTACCAAATATAATCTTTTTTTCCCGTTCGATCCAGTTCTGCTGGAACAAATTGATTTAGATTTAAGAATAGAAATACATAGCATTGAAACCATTTGTTGTCGTTGTTCGTATTTAGTTTCGATTTTGATTTATATTTTTTGATCTCGCTTTGTTCTTCGATTTTTTTTTTCTTATATTTGAGAAGAATAAATAATTATATTGTTTGAGGAGGATAACAACAAACCTAGTTACGTTTTGATTCGTTTGTTTTTCTCTAGTTATTGTTTTTTCTGATTTTGACTTTGTTTTTAGTCGGTTTTAGTTATTTATTTTTTATATATCAGAGATGAAGAACAACATATTTTTTATTTTATTTTGTTGTTGTTGTTGTTGTTGTAGTTCTTGTTTATTTTTATAGTTTTGATTTTTGGTTTCTGATGTTGTTGTTTATTTTTCTTTTGAATCTACAGAACATTTTTTAACTTTGTTATCATATTTGATGTTTCCTGTCTGATATAAGAAGTGAATCGTAATCAACTCAGAAAGATAAATGATATACTGAAGGATTCTTAAGTTGTTACTTGTTTATGCATGAGATGTGTTTGATTCTCATGTTATGTTAATAATTGTATATGCATGAGATTTTTTTTTTATTATTTTTTTTTAAATGTTAACGATGCCTGAAATGCTTTTTGGTGCTTCCATGCACTTGTAATGTGTTTGATTCACTGTTTGATGATGTCTGGAATGTATGGTTAATTATGTCTGAAATGTTGTTAATATCTGTACTTGTGAGAATGTGTAATCAGAAGGTACATGATGAAACGGAAACTAAATCCTTTTTTTTGAAGCATGAACTAAATCTATTATTTTCATATTATTCGTATTTTATTAATGATAATTTTAATAGAAAAATAATCATTTTTTGGATTTGTTAATTAGGGTAATTTTAGGATAGTCTAGAAGTTTATTTTAAGAGTATTAGTATATTAATAAAGTTGCCTAAAGGTAGTAGACACCTTGGGAAATAAGTTTTTAATATTTTTGTTAAGTTTAGGGGCTTGTTTAGGAGGAGTTATCTATAAGGAGCTTCAGAAAAGGAAATTAGTGGGACTCTTTTGATTAATGAAATTATCGTTAAAATTTGTTTAACTTCTTATCTTATCAATACTTGTGATTCTTCGAAGTTGCAAGGTATGGATCATTTGTTCATAGTCACTATTCGTAAGAATGGGTTGAGGTGTGAACAATCTATCGGTTACTTTTCTTAATTTGTACTCTACTGCCATTTCATTATCTTTTTAAATTGCTTCCAATCTGCATCAGTTGGTATCAGAGCAATGTCGATTTTATGGTCAATAAGATGCTTCTAGGACGAAGAGTTTGGGTTAATAAGTTGTCTTCAATATTAACAAACAAGAAGAATCGTGAACGAGAGAATCATGATTTTATGAGAAGTGTAGAATTTATTCCGTTCATGAATGGGATTAGGAATGAGATTCTTGAAAATTTTCAACAAGCCTTTTCGAAAAAAAGTCACTAGAATATCTATCAAAACCGTACTCACCTATAGAAGAAAAAATTAGTGAAGAAGACGACATTGAAGATTTGGTTTGTTGTGATGAGGGTGAACAAAATCAAGTTATTGTTGATTGGCATACAACTCCAATCTTCGATAAATATCCCGACGACGAAGATGATATACAATTTACTTCTGAAAAAGGTGAAGATCATCTTGTTGTTGACAAAGAAAAATAATCCCAAGAAGTTTCACATGATTTGATAGAATTTCATAGTGAGTCATATAATCTGGATAAACTTATTGATTTGGTAATTCAAATAAACTTATTGATTGTAATTCCTGATATTGATGAGTTATCTTTGCCCATGAGTAAGCTAGTTGTTGATTATTATGATACACAAGTGGTCTCATATATCTACTATAAAAAGAGAGAATTTGTTGAATCAACTTATGAAGATCCGTTTTGGGTTTCCATCATACCTCATGCTTCTTTACGGTGTATAAATTATCATTTTACGACATCAATCGTGTGTATGATGATTGTCATCAACGAGTTACACATACTATTAGAGCACTGCTCGGTCGAACTCGCAAGCGTTGCTATCTCAAGCTTGTTTGTCAAGTTTAGTTGCCAAAACTAGTCTTGATTTCTAGTCTACTAATAGATAAGTCTCTGACTAGGATAGAAAGTGTAGTTGAGCTCTAGAATCCACGGTGTTCATCATGCAAAGACGAAGAACTACTCAAGAAACTGGTGGAACTTCATCGACAAAAAGGTATGTGGAGACTTGAACTTATCTATCGCTCAAAAAGTCTACTTTATTTTTCCTATCTTGAGACAAAAGTCGTATTGCTATATAGACTATGATTATACACATGTACTATTTCGAGCTGAGTTTATCTCGCTTATCTATTTCTCGAAATATGTGTTGGTAAGCTTTCTCTTTGGCCAAGTTCATCTTTACTAGTGACGAAAGTCATATTAGTTTCAATTACTTGAAAATCGCTTTGATGGAAAATAGTTTGTGAACAACAACTATATAACGTCCTCTAAGAATGTTTCAATGATCGAAATTATGGTTTAGAATACATAACCATGGTTGGATATAAACATTGTGAGACAACTCATATGTGTGTAAGTCCAATATCCTTGAACCAAAGTATGCGTACTTTGCTGCTCAAGATAACCGGAACCAAAGTCCGCGTACCAGTACGCGTACTGCCGGAAGTTCACATCCCGTGAATTTCTGCTGGAGTTTGTGAACTTAAAACAAACTTAATCTAGGTACTTAAGTCCGCGTACCAGTATGTGTACTTAAGTAGGTTATTTTCTAAAAATATTTTAATTTGTGAACTAAGACATTTATATTTAAGGAATGCAATCTTTGCAAACCGTGGCTATAATGTTCATGAGTCGATTCGAGTGAATCAAAATTGTTTTTGTTTCGATTGTGTCTTGTATATTTCTATGAGGTCTAAGAAATCGGAAAACTCTCTAACTAGTTCAATTGAGTCATTTGAACTAGTTGTGGTAAAGAAGAATAAGGTTGATATGAAAGTGCTCATATGGATAACCTATGATTAACTACCGTTGAACCAACGACTTGTACACGTTTAGGTACGGTTACTCAAACCTAAATGAATTTACATTTCATGTGTGCATAACAAGCTAAGTTCGATCTAACAATTGAAAGATATTAGCTTGAATCTAATCAGGTTTTCATCTAACGGTGAATATTGAATGCTTTGTTACCAAGGTAGCATTGATTGCAAACCCTGATTTGAAGACTAAATAAAGGAGAACTCTACAACTGGTAAACCTAATACTCACACCTCCTGTGTGATACTAGTTGTATAAGCTAGAGTTGATTCTCCTTTAACCTTAGGTTTCTATCGAGACCCTATAAGTTAACGACTTGAAGACTTTATTGGGATTGTGAAGCCAGATCCAACTATTTTCTATGTAGTTTCGTGATCTGATCTTGCTGTTTCTATCGTATTTGAGTAAAATCGTAAGATTTTCTTGAGATTAATTTCTCTGATAGGAAAGATAGGAAAGTGGTCACAAACATCTTCGTCTCATCGTTTGTGATTAAACAATATCTAGTTTTGCCATCATACGACTTAGATTATTGTGAGGTGATTGGTAATTCTAGGATGTTCTTCGGGAATATAAGTCCAGGTTATCGATTGGTTCCTGTTCACCTTGATTTATCAAAAGACGGAACAAAACTCGTAGGTATTTCTGTGGGAGACAGACTTATCTATTATTATAGACTTTTCTGTGTGACACATATTTGTTTATTAAAGTCTTCGACTTTGGGTCGTAGAAACTCTTAGTTGTGGGTGAGATCAGCTAAGGGAATCAAGTGCGTAATATCCTGTTGGGATCAGAGACGTAAGGAGCAACTGTACCTTGGATTAGTGTGAGATTAATTGGGCTTTGACTAGCCCAGACCGAAGTTAGTTTGTAGTAGGCTAGTGTATGTAGCGGCTTAATACAGTGTGTGTTCAATTTGGACTAGGTCCCGGGGTTTTTCTGCATTTGCGGTTTCCTCGTTAATAAAACTTCTGGTGTGTCTGTGTTATTTCTTTTCCGCATTATATTTTGTTATATAATTGAAATATCACAGGTTGTGCGTTGAATCGATCAATTGGAAAATCCAACCTTTGGTTGTTGATTGAAATTGATTGATACTTGAACATTGGTCTTTGGTACCGTTCAAGTTAATTTCTCTTATGTTCAATTAGACTCGCAGATTTCTATTTTCTTGAGTAAGTATTGAATCGAGAAATTGAGATATAACTCCTTGATATACTTTTTATTAATATTGAGTCTGACTGTCTAGTTGATTCTCTTAAAAGTATATTGGAGTTAGTCCATACAGATTGCTAAGCGAAATATTGGGTGTGGTTGTTAGACCCCCGTTTTTCAGTTGGTATAAGAGCAGGCAAACACGTTTAAAGACCTTATAAGTCTGTGTTTGTAGCGATGTGACTCTATGGAAAGGAATTATATCTCCATAAACGTACCACCAGTCTTCGATGGCTCAAACTACTTATGGTGGAAAATCGCTATGCGTGCTTTTCTTCAAGCTCGTGATCTTCAAACATGGGTACGTGTTGGTAATGGATATGATCCTCCGGTTAATATAGAAGGCGATGCATCTATACCTAAGGATATTGGTAGATATAGCCCAGAAGGAATCCTTGCTGCAAAGAAAAATTCTGACGGCTTAAATGCTATCATACATGCCATTACCCCAGATCTTCAGCACCATGTGACTACATGCACAAAGTCTAAAGAAGCCTGAGATATCTTAGAAACCGTATTTGAAGGGAATACCAGTGAAGAAGAATCTAGGCTTCAAAACCTAAATTATGATTGGGAAAACCTTCGTATGGCAGATGAAGAAACATTTGATGAATTTAATCACAAAGTGTCTGAAATTGTTAATGCATCTTTTGCATTGGGTAAGACTATTTCTGAAAAGAACATTGTGATGAAAATTCTTAGATCATTGCCATCTAGATACGATTCTAAGAAGCATGTCATTGTTGAAGGAAATAATCTTGCAACGCTCTCCAGAAATACTCCGGTTGAGAAGCTAAAGATCTTTGATCATGATCATACATCCAAATCTAGGAAGGATGTTTCTTTCAAAGCACAAAAGAACACTAAATTACTTGATAAAAATAAAAGTGTTTGCATCTCTGAAGATGATCTTTCTGAGGCTGATTCATCAGTTGAAGATCTTGACAAGTTAGTCTCGTTGATCACTAGACAGTTTAGGGATTTTCTTTTGAAGAGAAGTGAACGATTCTCCAGAGATAAATCCAGGTCATCAGTTAAGCCCCATAATCGTGTTCCTCCTAAAAACAGGGATAATGATGAGACTAATGACGAGGATATGCCTCAGTGCTTCAAGTGTAAAGGTTTTGGTCATTTTGCAAATGAGTGTCCAAATCGTAAAAAATACACTGGGAACAAAGGACTTGCTGCAACTCTTGATGAAATGTATGATAACTATGATTCTAATGAAGACGAAAAATCAAGTGTTGCACTTCTGTGTGAAAATAATGATTTTGATAATTGTAGCAATACATACATCAATCTTGATATTCTTTCAGAAGAGAACTCAACCAATCTGGAAGAAAAAATTGACCTTTCTGTTGGAAACTCTCTGTCTAATTTTTCAGGTTCTACTGTGTGTCTAGCAGCTTGCACATCTCGGATACCTGAATCATATTCCAGGTTGACACGCTCATATTGTTCACTCAAGGATCATGAAATATCAAAGTGTTACAAGTACAAACACAAATTGAGACATGTCAACAAACTTCAACGAAGAGCAAATCGATTAGAAAACAAGCTTAAACTTGTTCAAAAGACTGCAGAGGTAAATAAGATTTTATATTCGTCAAAGAAGTTAGTTTCCAAGGATAAGACAAGACCATTGAAAATAAAGTTATGGTCTAAAAACTATGAGAAACAGGGTTCTATGAATTCCGACCAATAAAGATGTGATGGACAGATTATTGTTTGACAAAGCGGGGGTCTAACAACACCACACAATATTTCGCTTAGCAATCTGTATGGACTAATTCCGAAATACTTTGATAGAGAATCAACTAGACAGTCAGACTCAATCTAGATAAAAGTATCTCAAGGAGTTAATATCTCTCTCTTGATTTGATTTTTACTCAAGCTAAAAACAGTAGCGAGTCTTTATCAAATACAAGGAATAACTTGGACGGTACCAAAGACCAATGTCCAAGTGTTAATCAATGAAATCAACAACCACAAGGTCAGATCTCCAATCGATTAACCTTTAATGCAAAACCTGTATTATTTCAATTATAAAGATAAACAATATAATGCGGAAAATGAAATAACACAGACACCAGAAATTTTGTTAACGAGGAAACCGCAAATGAAGAAAAACCCTGGGACCTAGTCCAGATTGAATACACACTGTATTAATCCGCTACAGACACTAGCCTACTCCAATCTAACTTCGGATTGGACTATAGTTGAACCCAAATCAGTCTCCCACTAATTCAAGGTACAGTTGTACTCCTACGCTTTTGATCCCAGCAGGATACTGCGCACTTGATTCCCTTAGCTGATCTCACCCACAACCAAGAGTTGTTGCAACCCAAAATCGCAGACTTGATAATAAACTAATCTGTCTCACACAGAAAAGTCTATCAAAGGATAAATCTGTCTCCCACAGAAAAACCCTAGGTTTTTGTTCCTTCCTAAGATATGAAATCAAGGTGAACAGGAACCAATTGATAATCCGGTCTTATATTCCTGAGAACAGCCTAGATTAATCAATCATCTCTCAACAGTCTTACTTGAATACACAAGAGGATGTCGAGGAATCACAAACAGTGAGACGAGGATGTTTGTGACTTCTTTATCTTTCCTATCGGAGAACTCTCACGATCTCAATCCAATCAAAGATTGTACTCGTACGATAGAAGATGCAAGATCAGATCACACAACTATGATAAAAGTAGTATCGGTCTGGCTTCACAATCCCAATGAAGTCTTTAAGTCGTTAACCTGGTTTTAGAGAAGAAAACCAAAGGTTAGAGGAGAATCGACTCTAGCGAGCGCACTAGTATCACACAGATGTGTGGGGATTAGTTTTTCCCAATGCTAGATGTCTCCTATATATAGTCTTCAAATCAGGATTTTGCCTTAGTTACAAAGCAATCAATATTCACTGTTAGATGAAAACTTGTTTTAGATTCAAGCTAATATTTCTCAACCGTTAGATCGAAAACTTAGCTTGTCACACACTTCAGATATACGTTTACTGGGTTTGTGAAAACCGTGCCCAAACGTGTATGTTGGTTCAACATAGTAACCCAAAAGGTCAACCATATGAGCATTTCATATTAACCTTGTTATTCTTCACCATAACTAGTTCAATTGACTCAAATGAACTAGTAGAGAGTTGTTCAATTGCTATGAGATCTTATGTAACTACACAAGATACAATTGAAACAAAGATGATTCGATTCGATTGAATCGGCTCATGAACTTTATAGCCACGGTTTGCATATTGGATTCCTTAGTAATTTAAGTTTCATGTTCAGAGCACATCTTTAGATCATAACCCACTCAAGTACGCAAACAAGTTCGCGGACTTAAGAAAACCGGCAGAGTTTTCCAAACTCAGCAGAAAATCTCGGTAAGGAGACTTCCGCCAGTTCGCGGACTAGGTTCGCGGACTGAGTTTGCGGACTAAACACGCAAACGAGTTTTTGGAAAATCCCAGCAGAAATTCTCGGCAAGAGAACTTCCGTCAGTTCGTGTACTGAGTTCGCAAACTGAGTTCGCGGACTTGGCAAAGCCAATTCCTCTGGTTTCTCTCAATCAACAAAGTTCGCAAACTTCGTATTAAGGAATAGGACTTATGCACATATGTGTTTCCACACAATGCTTATATCCATCATTGGTTATATAGACCTAAACTCTCATTCCAACTATTGAAGCATTCTTAGAGGACGTTATATAGTTGTTACACTATTTCTCGTCAAAGTGATTGAAACATTATGACTTTCGTCATTAGGTGAAGATAAACCCGATCAAAGCGAAACGCTTTACCAACACATGATTTCGAGATATAGATAGGCGAGATATACTCGGCTCAAAATATCAAATGTGTATGATCCAGTCTATATAGCATACGACTTTTGTCTCATAAGAAGTAGGAGATAGAAGAGATAGACTTTAGAGTGATAGATAAGTTCAAGTCTCCACATACCTTTTTGTTGATGAAGTTCTACGATTCTTTGAGTAGATCTTCGTCGTTGTATGATGAATCGCCATGAAGTCCTTGAGCTCAATTACACTTTTATATCCTAGCTTTTGACTTAGCTATGTAGACTAGAAATCTAGACTCATAGTTTTGATCACTAACATTGAAAAACATACTTGAGATAACAACGCATGCGAGGTCGACCGAGCTATGCTCTAACAATCTTCCCCTTTGTCAATTTTAGTGACAAAACTATTAATACATATGGAATACAAAAAAGATAAACTTTAGTGGCTCCTATTCCATAGTCTAATCTTCAACGTTCCCTGAAATCTTCGTCCTTCCAAGTACTCCAATGATCCCAAAGGTTGTAAGTTTAGCGTCACCGTTGTTGAAGATCCGTAGTTATAACAATGAGAGAAATCTAGATTCTCGATCATTATTATACAATGACATAGTATTATTATGTAACATCAAAGTCCAATTGCATCACGACTTTAACAATAATACTACGGTGATATGTATCACTCCTCCTTAGTCAATACTCCATCTCACATGGAAACCACTCCCCCTTACACAATGATCCGAAAACCATATGTATATGTAGTAGAACTACACATTAATTCTCCCCCTTTTTGTCAATAAAATTGGCAAAGGTACAAGAACGGGTTCCTAATGAAATTTCCGAGAAGAGACATTTCATAGACTAAAAGAAGAAATACATACCAACTTAATTTAGATGCAATCATAAAGCCGAAGATAAATGCATTCATCAAGGAGTTTTAAGATACAAGATAACCCCTATAAAATTCCACAGCCGCACACCCCGCAAGATATTACCATTAAGCACAAGTTCAAAAGAACTCTCCCCATATGATGTCATTCCCAAGGGAAAAATAACGAGCGACCTTAATTTCAAGAGAAACGAAGGATTTTATTGGACACCAAAACCATGAGAATGATTTTTATATCCAAAACTCAATCAAATTAATCATAAGTAATCCCATGATTAATTTAATCAGAATACGTAATCAAATTAATCACAAAAGTGATCAATTCAATTCATTGTGCTCAACATAAGTAAACTTACGGAGCAACGACTAAGTTAACCATACAAGAGAGTGATTGGCTTAATCGTTCATATACTCAACACAAGAGAAGTTGTGGAGTAATAACTAAATAACCAACAAGATGATTAATTTAGTTCTAAAATGCTCAACATAATATACCTTACGGAACAACCAACAAAGCTAATCAAGAACAATCAACTTAGTTGTATCGTGCTCAACATAAGATACATCACGGAGCCTTACGGTAATACAAAAAGATGGATCAATGAAGATCTATACCGTCGAATACACAAGGATTCATTCTTTTGCACAAGCATATACAATAGCAATAATACTTGGATACAAAATATTTTAACCTATCTTCCGTCAAGGGTTGACAATATAGGCTTAACTTTTGTATATGTCAAAAGTCTATTCATTCTTAAACCAATACATGAATACTGATCGTGAACGACTTTACTTTTGACAAAAATATGGGACAATCAAGTTCGCGGACGCAAACACACATATCCCATAACAAATTGCAATATATAAAACCATAAAGATTAATACTGCAAAAATCATCTTTTAAACAATTTTAGAATCTAAACCAATAAATCCAAAAACATGAAGATGAATCCGTTGGACATAGCAATGTGTAATCACAATAATGGTTATTCCAAACTCCTTCTAAAAAATAAGAATAAATTCTCATAAGAAGTTTCCTAGGCAACAAGACAAACTCGTAATGCACATACAAGATGATTTGTCCTTATAGGGCAGAATCAATCTATTTCGGATGGATTTACACCAATAATATCTACCAAAGGCGTATAAAAAGATTTTCTTAACAAAGAAGAACATACAAAGTCAATAACGATTATGCACCATAGTTCACAAAGGATAATTGTGAACATTCAAGAATTCCATAGCACTGCGTACTACTTTCCATTCTTGAACTTACTTCTTTGTGATTCACCAACAACATTCTTGTAAAAGCTACAAATTAGCTTAGAAGAGTAGTACTCCAAGAATCCAAGTGCCAAATTTCAAGAGAAGTGGAACAAGTGCAACGAAACGGAGAAAAATACTCAAAAACAAGAGACTGGACAAATACCAATCTTAACTCATCTAAAAACAAGGTTTCTCATCTCCATTTTGAAGATAATCCAAATATGAAGAGAGTGCAAAAATAATGAGGTAAATCCGAGTTCGGACGAAGAAGTTACGGCCAAAACAAATTTACCAAATATCGACGTCAAGTATGCATACGGGTTTGCAAACAAATTTTCGTATCCTTGAGCAATATGAAGACGGGTTTTGCGAACTTCAACCCCTGGATTTTGGTTTTAACTGATGTTATGCATACTTGGTATGTGTACCATGAAGTCCAAACATCCCGAACTAATGTTTTCAAACTTAAACATTTAAGAACCTTAAACACAGATCAAGTTAGGTAGAAATGAACGATAAGTAAGGTACATGGATCATTATAATTACTCCAAGAAAATAAAAGCACAAATATTGCTCAAGTTTATAGACATACCTTTTTAGAAGAATCCAATCGAATTCTACAACCTTACCGAACATAATCTGTGTGCCCCAATTCTCGTGTTTCCCTCACCGTATACATAGCAGGGGCGTTCCTTGGTGAGGATGCACTTTCAACACACTCAAGTTGTGTTGAGGTGAACAATGTCTTGCTTACCACAAGTGACTTTTGGATTATCATGAAATAGATCTCTTTTAGAACCTTCCACATCCACATCCAATTTTTCAAAGAACTTTTTAAGTTCCAACATCATGGATACTGCCTTCTCCATAGTCATGGAATTTTCCGGGAGATCATTCCTTTTCACACTCAAGGCATCATTAAATTTCTTTGGTATCCACTTGAGAGTGTGTTTAGGAACAATATGATCCTTCTTCCTATTAGTCTCTTATAGATTTCTCGGAAGAGAATTGGATTGACTATTCTTTTGCAAGTTAGTCTTTCTCCAACTGGGAGCATCGAATCTTGTCTTTAAGAATTTCTCCTTTTGATAACCATTACGATTGTAAGAAGGGTTCGTATGACGTTTATAGGCAAATCTAGATTTATTACAGCACTGATTCCTTTGCCTAAAGGTTAGACGGTTACAACCTGTAGCGTTAAGGGGATTAGTCTTAACATATGATCTAGGTTTCACAACTTCTTGTGATGCCCAAACAAGAACATCATGAAGTTTCTCATTCCTTATACGGAAACGGCATCTCCTTTCCAGGTGACATTTATTTCCGCAATAGTGGCAAACATAAGGAATGTTCTTACCTCGATCCGTGTGTGCTGACTTTGGAGGTTGATATACTTTGATCTTTTGAACCTTAACTGCTGATGAAGGTATTTCACTTTTGCCATCAGTGGAAACCTTTTGTTGAGAAGAATCACTAGCCTTGACAAATTTTACCTCTTTGCTAATACTTGGAGCATCTATTCCCTTATAGCCCAATCCTCGTGTATCACGATGATTTTTACTTGGTCCTAGCATAGTGGTTAATTTGCTTGAACTAGTATTGAACATTTTCAAGTCATCTTCCAACATCTTGATTTTATCAAGAGCAGCAGCTAAATCAGCCTCAAGGCGTCTTTCTCGAGAGAGATAAGCACTTTCTCTGTCATCAAAACTAATTTGTTGAGAGTTAAACCTTTCTTCAGATTCTGCAAGCTTCTCTTCCAACAAAAAATACTTTTGATAAAGATTATCACATTCAAGTGACTTCATACGTAGGTTTTCCTCAGAATCCTTGAGGATCGATTCGTTAGAACGATTCGAAAAATAAACACCTGCGTAACATCTTCTCAATTTCTTGTTTTCTCGACAGAGAGGAGTCAGAAGAGGTGTGACATGAGAAGTTGTAATCTTCTTCATTTTCCACGAATCTAAAAACTTAACTTACTTTGAGACTTCCTCATCAACATCTCTATCAATATCTGAATCACCTTAATCAGAAAGTTCATCCAACTGTTCTTCTAGGAGAGTTTCCCAATCAACGGTTTTTACATAAAGAGAATATTTAGATATTGACTTAGATGTGACAGTTCTCTCAGGTGAATCCAAGATTTTAGAATCATCTGGTAATTTCTGAACTGGTACGTTATTAGAGATAGACTCGTCCATAATCAGATCGCTACAAACACAGACTTATTAGGTCTTTAAACGTGTTTGCCTGCTCTGATACCAATTGAAAAAGCGGGGGTCTAACAACACCACCCAATATTTCGCTTAACAATCTGTATGAACTAACTCCTAAATACTCTGCTAGAGAATCAACTAGACAGTCATACTCAATCTAGATAAAAGTATCTCAAGGAGTTAATATCTCTCTCTTGATTTGATTTTTACTCAAGCTAAAAACAATAGCGAGTCTTTATCAAATACAAGGAATAACTTGGACGGTACCAAAGACCAATGTCCAAGTGTTAATCAATGAAGTCAACAACCACAAAGTCGGATATCCAATCGATTAACCTTTAATGCACAACCTGTATTATTTCAGCTATAAAGATAAACAATATAATACGGAAAATGAAATAACACAGACACTAGAAATTTTGTTAACGAGAAAACCGCAAAAGCAGAAAAAACCCGGGACCTAGTCCAAATTGAATACTCATGGTATTAAGCCACTACAGACATTAGCCTACTCCAAGCTAACTTCAGACTGGACTATAGTTGAACCCCAATCAGTCTCCCACTAATTCAAGGTACAGTTGTACTCCTACACCTCTGATACTAGCAGGATACTGCGCACTTGATTCCCTTAGCTGATCTCACCCACAACCAAGAGTTGTTGCAACCCAAAATCGCAGACTTGATAATAAACAAATCTGTCTCACACAGAAAAGTCTATCAAAGGATAAATCTGTCTCCCACAGAAAAACCCTAGGTTTTTGTTCCGTCTTAAGATATGAAATCAATATGAACAGGAACCAATTGATAATCCGGTCTTATATTCCCGAAGAACAACCTAGATTAATCAATCACCTCACAACAGTCTTACTTGAATACACAAGAGGACGTCGAGGAATCACAAACAGTGAGACGAAGATGTTTGTGACTTCTTTATCTTGCCTATCGGAGAACTCTCACGATCTCAAGCCAATCAAAGATTGTATTCGTACTATAGAAGATGCAAGATCAGATCACACAACTACGATAAAAGTAGTATCGGTTTGGCTTCAAAATCCCAATGAAGTCTTTAAGTCGTTAACCTGGTTTTAGAGAAGAAAACCAAAGGTTAGAGGAGAATCGACTCTAGCGAGCGCACTAGTATCACATAGACGTGTGGGGATTAATTTTGCCAAATGCTAGATGTCTCCTATATATAGTCTTCAAATCAGGGTTTTGCCTTAGTTACAAAGCAATCAATATTCACCGTTATATGAAAACCTGATTTAGATTCAAGCTAATATTTCTCAACCGTTAGATCGAAAACTTAGCTTGTCACAAACACTTCAGATATACGTTTACTGGGTTTGTGAAAACCATGCCCAAACGTGTACGTGTATGTTGGTTCAACATAGTAACCCAAAAGGTCAACCATATGAGCATTTCATATTAACCTTGTTTTGCTTCACCATAACTAGTTAAATTGACTCAAATGAACTAGTTAGAGAGTTGTTCAATTGTTATGAGATATTATGTAACTACACAAGACACAATTGAAACAAAGATGATTCAATTCGATTAAATCGACTCATGAAATTCATAGCCACGGTTTGCATACTGCATTCCTTAGTAATTTAAGTTTCATGCTCAGAGCACATTTTTAGATCATAACCCACTCAAGTACGCAAACAAGTTCGTGGACTTAAGACAACCGGCAGAGTTTTCCAAACTCAGCAGAAAATCTCGGCAAGGAGACTTCCGCCAGTTCGCGGACTAAACACGCAAACGAGTTTTTGGAAAATCCCAGCAGAAATTCTCGGCAAGAGAACTTCCGTCAGTTCGTGGACTGAGTTCGCGGACTTGGCAAAGCCAATTCCTCCTGTTTCTCTCAATCGACAAAGTTCGCAAACTTCGGATTAAGAAATAAGACTTATGCACATATGTGTTTCCACACAATGCTTATATCCATCATTGGTTATATAGACCTAAACTCTCATTCCAACCATTGAAACATTCTTAGAGGACGTTATATAGTTGTTACACTATTTCTCGTCAAAGCGATTGAAACATTATGACTTTCGTCATTAGGTGAAGATAAACCCAATCAAAGCGAAACACTTTACCAACACATGATTTCGAGATATAGATAGGCGAGATATACTCGGCTCGAAATATCAAATGTGTATGATCCAGTCTATATAGCATACGACTTTTGTCTCATAATAAGTAGGAGATAGAAGAGATAGACTTTTGAGTGATAGATAAGTTCAAGTATCCATATACCTTTTTGTTGATGAAGTTACACGGTTCCTTGAGTAGATATTCGTCGTTGTATGATGAATCGCCATGAAGTCCTTGAGCTCAACTACACTTTTCTATCCTAGTCCGAGACTTAGCTATGTAGACTAGAAATCAAGACTCATAGTTTTGATCACTAACATTGACAAACATGCTTGAGATAGCAATGCATGCGAGGTCGACCGAGCTGTGCTCTAACATATATCATCCCAACACAACTTAATTTGTTAGTTAGTGCATCTTGTCTCATGTGCCTGATTAAAAGAGACAACATTCTGCACATCACAGGTTTTTGAAAAAGAAAAATGGTTTTAAATTTCTTTTCTTTTCTTTTCTTTTTGAACTTTGCCTGGTTTTGCAAGATTGGAATTTTTCCATATCTAATTGATATTGGAAAGGTCTTCCCTGTTTAATCAATAAAAGAGGGTTAAAATTGACAATTCAGCCTTTTATAAGGTATGAGTTGTGTGTATGTGAATCCTTTGAAGTGTATAAAGGTTTCGTAACCCTACATTCTTTGTTTTACCTTCCCTGAAACTCTTTTTTAACTTAAGACGGCTTGTTGAAGTGTGATTTCCTCTCACAAATCCGTACACTTATAGATACTCCAAGCATCATGTCTTCTGATGGAAAAGATGTTAATATGATTGTTAAGCCATCAATCACGAAGGAAAAAGAAAGATCTCTATTACCTCCAAATTTGAAAAGAAAAAGAAGAAATGTGAGGAAGCCAAGAGTTGTTCCTTCAAATTCTCAGAAGTTTTCTGATATTCTTGAAAAGCTGAAGTTTGTTGGAATTGACTCCTTTCTTCACGAACCATATGTTCCCATGGTTGTTGATGACAAGGAGTTCGGGGACGATAAAGAATTTTTCAAAGGTCTTAATGTCTAGAAATTTTCTTATGAGAATTTTATTCTTGTGTTTTTAGGAAGAATAACTAGAGTTTGGAATAACCATTATTGTGATTACACATAGCTATGTCCAACGTTTTCATCTTCATTGTTTTTAGATTTATTTGCTTAAATTCTAAAGTTTGTTTGGAAGATGATTTTTGCAGTATTAATCTTTATGGTTTTATATATTGCAATTTGTTATGGGATATGTGTGTTTGCATCCGTGAACTATGATTGTCCCGTATGTGGTCAAAAGTTAAGTCTTTCGTATGTCGATATGCAAGTATTGATGAAAGATTGAATGAACTTTTGACAAAAACAAAAGATAATCCTATTATATGTCATTATGCAAATATTGATGGAAGATAGGATGAACTTTTGTTTACAAAGATTATGTCTATTATAGGTCATTATGCAAATAGTGATGAAAGATAGAATGAATCTTTTTTTATTCCACAATATTGATCTTCCCTGATCCATATTTCTTATATATGTATTGTGTGGCTCCGTAAGTTCTCTTATGTCGAGCGTTTCCGATTAAATTAATCATGGGTTCTCTTGTGGTTAATTTAATTGAGTTTTTAGATACAAATTCATATTCTTATAAGATTTATTGTCCAAAGAAATCCTTATTTTCTTGTGAAAGTAAGGTGCTCTTGTTGTTCTTTTGAGAATGACATTTTATGGGGGAGAGTTCTTAATTGCCAAATCTTTGTGGGGAGTGCGGATGTGGAATATTATAGGGGTTATCTTGTATCTTTATAAACTCCTTGATGAATGCATTTAGCTTCGGATATTTGATTGCACTTAAAAAGTTGATATGTACTTTCTTTTGGTCATGAAGTGTCTCTATGGAAATTTCATGAGGATCCCACTAGTTTTCGTACCTTTTCCAATTTTATTGACAAAAAGGGGGAGAATTAATGTGTACTTCGCACTACAAATACATATGGTTTTCAGATCATTATGTAAGGGGGAGTGGTTTTCATGTGAGATGAAGTATTGACTAAGGGGGAGTGATACATATCACCATAGTATTATTGTCAAAGTTGTGATGCAATTGAACTTTGATGTTATATAATAATACTATAACACTGTGTAACAACGATTGAGAGATTTTGTTTTCTCGTTGTTATGGCTACGAATCTGCAACAATGATGATGCTGAACTTACAACCTTTGGAATCATTGGAGTGCGTGGAAGTGACGAAGATTTCGAGTAATATTAAGAACCAAGGAGATCATGCATGTGGAAGAGAAGCTGCAAAGTTTATTTATTTTGTATTCCATATGTATTGATAGTTTTGTCACTAAAATTGACAAAGGGGGAGATTTTTAGAGCACTGCTCGGTCGAACTCTCAAGCGTTGCTATCTCAAGCTTGTTTGTCAAGTTTAGTTGCCAAAACTATAAGTCTTGATTTCTAGTCTACTAATAGCTAAGTCTCGGACTAGGATAGAAAGTGTAGTTGAGCTCTAGAATCCACGGTGTTCATCATGCAAAGACGAAGAACTACTCAAGGAACTGGTGGAACTTCATCGACAAAAATGTATGCGGAGACTTGAACTTATATATCACTCAAAAGTCTACTTTATCTCCTATCTTGAGACAAAAGCCGTATTGCTATATATACTATGATTATACACATGTACTATTTCGAGATGAGTTTATCTCGCTTATCTATTTCTCGAAAGATGTGTTGGTGTTTATGGGTAAAAACTGTTACTGCTGGTTTTTGTAAATTTGGGTGTGTGGATGAGAAACAAATCTAAACCTAAAACAAATGCACTGCACGGGAGTACTTTAGATTCGAGAGATCAATCTGTACAATCCTGGCCTAAACCAAGAAATGGCCGTCCAGTCTTGCTTCGGTAACAAAGTGAAGGAGAAGGGTTGGTCTTAGGGAGGGAAGCTAAGAAGGTGTTGAGACTAGAATGGTTAATTCTGGAGGTGTGGCTATTCTATGACTTGTATCAAAATTTGGAACTGACTTGCGGAATGAAAGCTATCAGTTCTTTGGTGTTTTCTGGATACTGTGTTGTTGTTAACCAAAAACTTGTTGTTTGGTGGAAATAGGTGAAACCTATTTATACAAGTCATAATTGAATGCACCCTGGTCCTGTAGGAAGTGGGAGTGATTGAGTGATGGAAGAGTGGAGTAATGTGCAATTGCCAGAAACCACGCTTCCACGATGAAGGAAACAAGTTTTTTTACACCCATTACTTCTTACTACCACTAACTATCCTGTTTTCTGACACTTCTTATAATGGGCGTGTTGCACGCCGCACGCTGTAAACCGCCAGACCAATACCTTGATGAGTATCCCCCAGTTTGTGACATGTTTGATGTCTCGAGTGTTTTTCGTGGAAAATAGGTAGCAGTTTGCTACGTGTGGCAAGTCAAAGTCAAGAGACTTGCCGCAGGAAAATAACATGTGATGCTATTAGGCTCGTCTTGGCTGGTCGCCTAAAACTTTCCACAAGCCTGTCAATTCCGTGGCGAACTTGGACGGATGAGATTGTAACTCATGAGAAAGGGTAGCCATTGATTATGGGAACATCCTATTGGTGCCTGAAAATAACACAGTGGCGCCATTGGCACATGTCAATAGCACAGTGACGCCATTGGCACATGTCAATGGCGTAGTGTCGCTTTTAGCGCATGCCAGTGGCACGGTGGTGCAAGTAGCGCCTGACGTAGCCATGACCGCTAGATTTTGGCACATTGGTGTTAGACCAAAATGTGGTGTGGCAACATCAGTTCTAGTTGCCACATCAATCTGAATGCTCTGTGGAACATTATTTGGCTTGGTTGGCGTAACAACTTTTCCTAAATTAGGGTTTGGCATGCCGAAACCCTAATTAGCGCATACGACATGCGGCCGTGGCACAACGTCGTTTTATGCAAACGGTGCCAGAACCACGCCAAAGGGACCATATCCAGGCCATCATGTGGAAACGGCCACAGGAGCAAGTATTGCCACGAGTGGCTATGATATGGCGTCATTCCTGGGGTTTCCTGGGTCCCGCATGGCTCGTGGCATGTTGTGGGGCCCAAAGTGGCGTGATTTGAGCCACAATTGGAAATTAGGGTTTTGGTTAACGCGCCTAAAGTAGAGTCGTGCTTTTGACTAGAAAACCCTAATTTCAGCACATCATGGCGTTGGCCACAAACAAGAAGTGGGTTGGCATGTTGACACGATTGGCATGCTACTGCGGCAAAGTGGCATGTTTGGCATGTTCAGCATGCTACTGCGGCAAAGTGGCACGTTTGGCATGTTCGGCATGCCAACTAGTGTATTGGCGCGGCATGGCATGTTTGGTATGCCACTAGCACGCCGGAGCGGAATGGCATGTTTGGCATGTTTGGCATGCCAATTAGCACGTTGGCGCGGCTTTTGGGAAGCCAATTTGGCATTATGACCATCTGGCGCAACTTGCTTCAAAAAGAAAAAAAAACTGGCGCAACTTTGCCTCTTTTAATACTGTGGCAGGTTTAACGCGACCTGATTGGTCGAAAAAGAGGGGGGCGGCCAAGCATGGGCGTGGCCACACTTCTGGTGTGCGTGTGTCGGGTTTAAAGCGACCTGATTGGTCGATAGGAAATAGGGCCATCAAGTATGGGCCCAACCACAACTCATGTGCGTGTGGCGGGTTTAAGGCGACCTGATTGGTCGACAGGCAATAGGGGCCGGTTGAGCAACATGGGGTGTGGCCACTTGCAAGTGGCGCAAGATGGGCTATGGCATGGGCACACCTTCCTTTGTTGCTGCTCCTATTGCGCGGCTCCTTTCATTCCTTGTTTTCTGATTTTAGGTAGGATTTTGCACCTACTAATCCATGGCTTACCTAGTTTGCCTAGGCTTAATTTCGACATGCAAGGTCTAATATATTGTGCAGGGCGCAAAACCCTAATTTTTGCAAATTAGTCAGGGTAATATCTGAATCTTGTGAATTATCACAAAATTGATTGAATTCTATGTGTTGACACAGAGTTATTTAAATTCATTTCCAGAGAGCAGTATGCTTTCCGGTTAAATACTTTATGCAAGGACCTTAACCTTGATACTTGGAAATTCGTGATGCTCTGCTGGGGAACATAGCACAGAAAGCATTAAAAGAAACTTATATTAACTGAGTAATACAGGCAAGGTGCCAAAATTTACAGAATATGTGGGATTGTTGCCACATGCACCATTCTGGATAAATTTCATGAGAAAATATTGAGTTGCTCAATAAATGCGTCAGTGAAGAGGTTGAACACTCACCACTTTTACATGGATCTGTTTCCTTACAGAGTGACGGCACATTAGTTGCGAGGTTTTACAATCCTAACCTTGTAACAGTGGCATTGTTGCGGGTAAGCATGAGATGGTGACAGACAAGGATGAAACCAAAAGGCAAAACATGCGGAGATTGCCAGAGAAAATTTGACTAACCTTTGGCAGGAGATATGAGTAGTCTATGATCCTTGTGTTGGCGTCTTGGCGTATTTCCGGATGTCCACAGGGTGCCGGCGTTGGCTCTGCAATTTTGGTCACTGAGTGCTGACGCTGCAACTTCGGCCACAGACCATTGATACTAATGCTGCGACTTTAACCACGGAGCGGTGATGATGACGCTGTAATTTTAATCACAGAGCGGTAATGATGGCGCTGGCTCGATTTCACGGCGTTGGCGCTTGGAGCGTTGGCGTAGCGCTGGCTCGGTCGTGGAAATTGGCGTCGTGGAATGTTGGCCTCGCGGGCTGAGCTGCCTTCTTTCGTGTTGGGCCCAAAAAGGAAACCTTCTTCTACTCAAACTCCAAAAAAAGCGCCATGTATATAAAGAGCATTGTCCATCCTTCTTTTTATTTTCGTATCGTTGGCTTTGCTTCCGTGTCTTCGTGTTGGTAGAAAAGGTACATCATCCGTATATAGATCAGTGGAAGGAAAAGCAGCATTAAAAGCAGGCGAGTATATTTCAGGTATGTATTCCAACACCTCTTCCCTCTTGTTTGTTTTTCTGTATTGGTGTAAACCCTAGCCATAGGCATGTCTTCCATGAACTTGTAGAAACACTTCAATATGAATAATTCCTTCTTTCTAGTAGTATTGTAGTAGCGTTAGCCACAACACTAACCGCAACAAAGCCAATGCAAATAAAGCATGTATGGGCAGGTAGTCGCCGTTGATTCCTTCTCTCGCCAACCTAGCTTTAGGTTTTATTTGGCCTTGAGCACCATTCCCGCGGCAAAACATAGTTTTTCCAAGAGCATATTTTCCGTGGAAGGTACTCGTTTGAGCGAGCATCAGTCCCCATTCCCTTCGGCCGTGAATGCCAAGACATGTGGCCAAGGAAAACTTCCCGTATAAAATTTGTTGTTGACTCTTGATTATTGTACCCAGATTTTTGAGAAAATCTCCATGCGTTTTTTATTAAAGGCAATAACTTTTCCTTTTTTGCTATGTTGTAGTTACTTTGAAAGTGAAAGCAGCATAAGGAATTTTTTGTTAAGATGTCACCTAAAAGCAGTTCTGCCGCCGCATCGAGAAATGCTAACAACCCCAAGCCGAACGCGGATGATGAGTTCTTTACAAAGTCTGGTACGGTTACAAAGACCCATCCCAAATTCGTGGCAACCCTCCTGACTGATTCAGAGAATGAGAGAGAAGTCCAATCAGTCTATCCAGGGCGTATAATGAGGTTTTGCCTTCAGAAGAAAGAGTATTTGGCTTCTCCCATACACTTCAAAATCTGTCATAGTCAATTGCGCTCTTATGATAAATGGATGAAATTCATGATAAGCCGAGACCATATAAGAGCTAATCTGACTGGGCGCTGAAAAAGCGGGGGTCTAACAACACCGCCCAATATTTCGCTTAGCAATCTGTATGGAATAACTCCGAAACACTTTCTAGAGAATCAACTAGACAGTCAGACTCAATCTAGGTAAAAGTATCTCAAGGAGTTAATATCTCTCTCTTGTTTTGATTTACTCAAGCTAATAGAAATCAGCGAGTCTTAATCAAACATAAGGAATAACTTGGACGGTACCAAAGACCAATGTCCAAGGATAAATCAATTACAACCAAACAACCAAAGGTTGGATTATGCCAATTGATGATCTATACGCACAACCTGTATTATTTCAATTATAAAGATAAACAATATAATGCGGAAACTGAAATAACACAGACACCAGAAATTTTGTTAACGAGGAAACCGCAAATGCATAAAAACCCCGGGACCTAGTCCAGATTGAATACACACTGTATTAAGCCGCTACAGACACTAGGCTACTCCAAGCTAACTTCGTACTGGACTATAGTTGAACCCCAATCAGTCTCCCACTGATCCAAGGTACAGTTGTACTCCCTACGCCTTTGATCCCAGCAGGATACTGTGCACTTGATTCCCTTAGCTGATATCACCCACAACTAAGAGTTGCTACGACCCGAAATCGTACGCTTTAACAATAAACAAATCTGTCTCACACAGACAAGTCTATCAAAGGATCAATCTGTCTCCCACAGAAAAACCCTAAAAGTTTTTGTTCCCCTTTCGATAATAATCAAGGTGAACATGAACCAATTGATAATCCAGTCTTATATTCCCGAAGAACAGCCTAGATTAATCAATCACCTTACAACAATCTTAATCGTATGGTAGCGAGACACGATGTCGTGGAATCACAAACGACGAGACGAAGGTGTTTGTGATTACTTTTCATATATTGCCTATCGGAGAACTCTCACGATCTCAAGCCAATCAATATGATTGTACTGTTACGATAGAAGATGCAAGATCATATCACACAATTACGATAAAAGTAGTATCGGTCTGGCTTCACAACACCAATGAAGTCTCTAAGTCGTTAACCTGGTTTTAGAAGAAGAAAACCAAAGGTTAAAGAAGAATCGACTCTAGCAGAGAAACTAGTATCACACGGACGTGTGGGGATTAGTTTTCTCAATGCTAAATGTCTCCTTTATATAGCCTTTCAAATCAAGGTTTTTCCTTAGTTACAAAGCAATAAATATTCACCGTTAGATGAAACCTGATTTAGATTCAAGCTAATATTTCTCAACCGTTAGATCGAAAACTTAGCTTGTCATACACAAATGACTGTACGCTTCTAGGTTTGTTAACCGCACCCAAACGTGTACATTGTTGGTTCAACAATAGTCTACCCAAAGAGGTTAACCATATGAGCGTTTCATACCAACCATGTTCTTCTTCACCATAACTAGTTCAATTGACTCAAATGAACTAGTTAAGAGATTTGTTTAATTGCAAGGAAATCTTATGTAACTACACAAGACACAATTGAAGCAAAGATGATTTGATTCACTCGAATCGGTTCATGAAATTTAATAGCCACGGTTTGCAAATGCATCCTTAGTATTTTAAGATTATGTTCAGAAATCATCTTTAGATATATAACCTTCTCAAGTTCGCAGACTAGGTTTGCGGACTTAAGACACCGGATAGAATTTACAAACTCCAACAGAAATTCTCGGGTTCGAGAACTACGCCGGTTTGCGGACTTGGTTCAGGCAAGTAGTTTGTCAACTCCAGCAAAAATTCTCGGGTTTGAGAACTTCGGAAGTTCGCGGACTGAGTTCACGGACTTGGCACTTTCCATAGTTCCGGTTCTCTTGATCAACAAAGTTCGAAAAATTCGGTTCAAGGAATCCATTGGTTATGTAATCTAAACTCTCATTCCAATCATCGAAACATTCTTAGAGGACGTTATATAGTTGTTACACTATTTATCGTCAAAACAATTTTCAAATTGATTGAAACATTCATGACTTTCGGCACTAGGTAAAGACAAACTTGGTCGAAACGAAAAGCTTACCAACACATATTTCGAGATATAGATAGGCGAGGTATACTCGGCTCGAAATACCAAATGTGTATGATCTAGTCTATGTATATAGCATACGACTTTTGTCTCAAGAAGTAGAAGATAGAATAGATAGACTTTTGAGTGACAGATAAGTTCAAGTCTCCACATACCTTTTTGTCTAGAAGTTCCACCGGTTCCTTGAGTAGATCTTCTACTTGTATGATGAATCTCCATGAAGTCCTTGAGCTCATCTACACTTACTATCTTAGTCCGAGACTTAGCTATAAGAGACTACAAATCAAGACTTATAGTTTTGATCACTAACATTGACAAATATTGTTGAGATAGCAACGCGTGCGAGTTTGACCGAGCAGTGCTCTAACAATCTCCCCCTTTGTCAATTTTAGTGACAAAACTATCAATACATATGGAATAAAAATAAAATAATGAAACTTTAGTAGCTCCTATTCCACATGTCTAATCTTCAACATTCCTCAAAATCTTCGTCACTTCCAAGTACTCCAATGATCCCAAAGGTTGTAAGTTTAGCATCACCGTTGTTGAAGATCCGTAGCTATAACAATGAGAAAGCATCGGCCTCGATCATTGTTATACAGTGTCATAGTATTATTATACAGTGTCAAAGTCCAATTGTATCAAACTTCAACAATAATACTATGGTGATATGTATCACTCCCCCTTAGTCAATACTCCATCTCACATGAAAACCACTCCCCCTTACACAATGATCCGAAAACCATATGTATTTGTAGTGTGAACTACATATTAATTCCCCCCCTTTTTGTCAATAAAATTGGCAAAGGTACAAGAACGGGATCATAATGAAATTTTCGTAAGAGACATTTCATGACTGAGAGAAAGAAACACACATCATCTTATTTAGATGCAATCATATAGCCGAAGCTAACAACATTCATCAAGGAGTTTAAAGATAAAAGATAACCCCTCTAAAATTCCACAGACGCACACCCCTCAAGATATGACCATTAAGCACAAGTTCAAAAGAACTCTCCCCCATTTGATGTCATTCCCAAAATAACAACAAGAGCGACCTTAATTTCGAAAGAAAATAAGAATTTTATTGGACACCAAAAACCATAAGAATGATTTTCTATATCCAAAAACTCAATCAAATTAATCACAAGTAAAACCCGTGACTAATTTAATCGGTATACGCAATCAAATCAAACACAAAAACTGATCAATTCAATTGTTTGTGCTCAACATAAGAAAACTCATGGAGACACAAAAATACTCAACTAGATTAATTATAAGAGAACCCATAATTAATCTAATTAGAATATACAACCAAACTAATTACGAAAGTAATCAATTTAATTGTCAATTGTTTTGCTCGACATAAGAAAACTTACGGAGCAATAACTAAATAACCAAGCAAGATGATTAATTTAGTTCAAAATGCTCAACATAAAGTACCTTACGGAACAACCAACAAAGCTAATCAAAAATAATCAACTTGGTTGTATCGTGCTCAACATAAGACACATTACGGAGCCTCATGGTAATACAAAAAGATGGATCAATGAAGATCTATACCGTGAAATACACACGGATTCATTCTTTTGCACAAGCATATACAATAGCAATAATCCTTGGATACAAAAGATTTTAACCTATCTTCCGTCAAGGGTTGACAATATAGGCTTAACTTTTGTATTTGTCAAAAGTCCATTCATCATTTTACCAGTACGTGAATACCGAACACGAACGACTTTACTTTTGACAAAGTATGGGACCTTCAAGTTCACGGACGCAAACATACATATCCCATAACAAGTTGCAATATAACAAATCATAAAGATTAATACTGCAAAAACATCATCCTCCAAATAGTTTTAGAATTTAAACCAAAAACCTAAAGACATGAAGATGAAATCGTTGGACATAGCTATGTGTAATCAAAATAATTGCTATTCCAAACTCTAGTAATCCTTCAAAAACAAGAATAAATTCTCATAAGAAGTTTCCTAGGCATCAAGACAAGTTCATAATGCACATATAAGATGATTTGTCCTTAGAGGGTAGAATCAATATTTTTCTCCCGGATTTATACCAAGAATAGCTACCAAAGGCGTATAAAAATATTTTATTAACAAAGAAGATCATACAAAGACATTAACAACCATGCACCATAGTTCACATGAAATGATTGTGAACATTCAAGAATTTCATAGTAATGCGTACTACTGCCCATTCTTGAACTCCCTTCTTTGTGATTCACCAACAACATTCGTGTAAAATCTACAAATTATCTTAGAAGAGTAGTACTCCAAGAATCCAAGTGTCCAATTCCAAGAGAAGTGGAGCAAGTGACGAAATGGAGCAAAACACTCAAAAATAAGAGATAGGACAAATACCAATCTTAACTCATCCAAATTTAAGGTTTCTCATCTCCATTTTAAAGATAATTCTAAGAGAAAGAGAATTCAAAAGGAATGAGGTCATTCCGAGTTCGGACGAAGAAATTACGGCCAAAACAATTTTATTGAATATCGACGTCTACAGGCAAGTATGCATACGGGTTTGCAAACGAATTTTCATGACTAAAAAAGTTTGCAAACTGGGTTTGCGAACTTAAACCCCTAGATTTTTATTTTAAATGATGGTAAGCATACCTGGTAGGTGTACCATGAAGTCCAAACATCCCAAACTACTATTTTCAAACCTAAACGTTTAAGAACCTCAAACACATATCAAGTTAGGTAGAAATGAACGATAAGCAAGGTACATGGATTTTTATAAACACAAAAATTGATCAAGTTTATAGTCATACCTTTTTAGAAGAACCCAATTGAATTCTACAGCCTTACCGAACATAATCTGTGCGCCCCAACTCTTGTGCTTCCCTCACCGTATACATAGCAGGGTATTTCTTGGTGAGGATGCACTTACAACACAATCAAGTTGTGTTGGGGTGAACAATGTCTTGCTCACCACAACTGACCTTTGGATTATCATGAAAGAGATCGCTTTTAGAACCTTTCACATCCAATTCCATTTTTCCAAAAAATTTGTTAAGTTCCAACATCATGGATACTGCCTTCTCCATAGACATGGAATTTTCTGGAAGATCATTCCTTTTCATACTCAAAGCATCATTGGATTTCTTTGGTACCCACTTCTGAGTGCGTTTAGGAACAACCAAAATCTTCTTCCCATTACTCTCTTCAAGATTTCTCGGAAGAGAATTGGATTGACTATTATTTTGCAAGTTAGTCTTTCTCCAATTGGGAGCATTGGATCTTGTATTCGTCTTTACGAAGTTATCCTTTTCATAAACATTACGATTGTGAAAAGGATTCGTACGACATTTATAGGAAAATCTAGGTTTATCACAACACTGATCCCTTTTCCTAAAGGTTGGACAGTTACAACCTGTAACGTTAGGAGGATCAGTCTTAACGTATGATCTTGGTTTCAAAACTTCTTGTGATTCCCAAACAAGAACGTCATGAATTTTTTCATTCCTTATCCGGAAACGGCATCTCCTTTCCAGGTGACCTTTATTCCCGCAATTATAGCAAACATAAGGAATGTTCTTACCTCGATCTGTGTGTTCTGACTTGGGAGGTTGATATACTTTGCTCTTTTGAACCTTAACTGCCGGTGAAGGTATTTCACTTTTGCCATCAGTGGAAACCTTTTGTTGAGAAGAATCACTAGCCTTGACAAATTTTACCTCTTTGCTAATAGTTGGAGCATTTATTCCCTTATAGCCCAATCCTCGTGTATCATGATGATTTTTACTTGCTCTTAGCATAGTGGTTAATTTGCTTGAACTAGTATTGAACTTTTTCAATTCATCTTCCAACATCTTGATTTTATCAAGAGCAGCAGCTAAATCATCCTCAAGACGTTTTTCTCGAGCGAGAATAGCGTTTTCTCTGTCATCAAAACTTGCTCGCTGGGAGTTAATCCTTCCTTCAATTTCTGCAAGTTTTTCTTCTAACAGGAAGTATTTTTGATATACACGATCACATTCAAGTGACTTTCTACTCAGGTTTTCCTCGGTATCATTGAGGACCGATTCGCAAGTGCGATTATGACCATAAAGACCACCGTAAATCATTTTCAATTTCTTGTTTTCTCGATAGAGAGGAGTCATAAGAGGTGTGACATGAGAAGTTGTAATCTTCTTCATTTTCCACGAATCCAAAAACTTAACATACTCTAAGACTTCCTCATCAACATCTCTATCAATATATGAATCACCTTTATCAGAAAGTTCATCCAACTGTTCTTCTAGGAGAGTTTCCCAATCAACAGTTTTTACATCAAGAGAATGTTTAGATATTGACTTAGATGTGGCAGTTCTTTCAGGTGAATCCAAGGTTTTAGAATCATCTGGTAATTTCTGAACTGGTACGTTATTAGAGATAGACTCGTCCATAATCAGATCGCTACAAACACAGACTTATAAGGTCTTTAACGTGTTTTCCTTCTTTGATACCAATTGAAAAAGCGTGGGTCTAACAAGACCACCCAATATTTCGGTTAGCAATTTGTATGGACTAACTCCGAAACACTTTCTAGAGAATCAACTAGACAGTCAGACTCAATCTAGGTAAAAGTATATCAAGGAGTTAATATCTCTCTCTTGTTTTGATTTACTCAAGTTAATAGAAATCAGTGAGTCTTAATCAAACACAAGGAATAACTTGGACGGTACCAAAGACCAATGTCCAAGGATCAATCAATGACAATCAAACAACCAAAGGTTGGATTATACCAATTGATGATCTATGCACACAACCTGTATTATTTCAATTATAAAGATAAACAGTATAATGCGGAAACTGAAATAACACAAACACCAGAAATTTTGTTAACGAGGAAACCGCAAATGCAGAAAAACCCCGGGACCTTTTCCAGATTGAATACACACTGTATTAAGCCGCTACAGACACTAGCCTACTCCAAGCTAACTTCGGACTGGACTGTAGTTGAACCCCAGTCAGTGTCCACTGATCCAAGGTACAGTTGTACTCCCTACGCCTATGATCCCAGCAGGATACTACGCACTTGATTCCCTTATCTAATCTCACCCACAACTAAGAGTTGCTACGACCCAAAATCGCAGGCTTTAACAATAAACAAATTTGTCTCACACAGACAAGTCTATCAAAGGATCAATATGTCTCCCACAGAAAAACCCTAAAAATTTTTGTTCCGTCTTTTGATAATAATCAAGGTGAACAGGAACCAATTGATAATCCGGTCTTATATTCCTGAAGAACAACCTAGATTAATCAATCACCTCACAACAATCTTAATCTTATGGTAGCGAAACAAGATGTCGTGGAATCACAAACGATGAGACGAAGGTGTTTGTGATTACTTTTTATATCTTTCCTATCGTAGAACTCTCACGATCTCAAGCCAATCAATATGATTTTACTGTTATGATGGAAGATGCAAGATCAGATCACACAACTACGATAAAAGTAGTATCGGTCTGGCTTCACAATCCCAATGAAGTCTCTAAGTCGTTAACCTGGTTTTAGAAGATGAAAACCAAAGGTTAAAGGAGAACCGACTCTAGCAGAGAAACTAGTATCACACGGACGTGTGGGGATTAGTTTTCTCAATAATAAATGTCTCCTTTATATAGCCTTTCAAATCATGGTTTTGCCTTAGTTACAAAGCAATCAATATTCACCGTTAGATGAAAACCTGATTTAGATTCAAGCTAATATTTCTCAACCGTTAGATCGAAAACTTAGCTTGTCATACACAAATGACTGTACGCTTCTAGGTTTGTTAACCACACCCAAACGTGTACATTGTTGGTTCAACAATAGTCTACCCAAAGAGGTTAACCATATGAGCGTTTCATACCAACCAAGTTCTTCTTCACCATAACTAGTTCAATTGACTCAAATGAACTAGTTAAGAGAGTTGTTCAATTGCAAGGAAATCTTATGTAACTACACAAGACACAATTGAAGCAAAGATGATTTGATTCACTCGAATCTGTTCATGAACTTTAATAGCCACGGTTTGCATATGTATTCTGTAGTCTTTTAAGATTAAGTTCAGAAATCATCTTTAGATATATAACCTTCTTAAGTTCGCAGACTAGGTTCGAGGACTTAAGACACCGGATAGAGTTTACAAACTCCAGCAGAAATTCTCGGGTTCGAGAACTATGCCGGTTCGCGGACTGGGTTCGCGGACTTGGCTCACGCAAGTAGTTTGTCAACTCCAGCAGAAATTCTCGGGTTTGTAAACTTCGGCAGTTCGCGGACTTTGTACTTACCATACTTCCGGTTCTCTTGATCAACAAAGTTCGAAAACTTTGATTCAAGGAATACATTGGTAATGTAATCTAAACTCTCATCCAATCATTGAAATATTCTTATAGGACGTTTTATATTTGTTACACTATTTCTCGTCAAAGCAATTTTCAAATTGATTGAAACATTCATGACTTTCGTCACTAGGTAAAGACAAACTTGGTCGAAGCGAAAACCTTACCAACACATATTTCGAGATATAGATAGGCGAGGTATACTCAGCTCGAAATATCGAATGTGTATGATCTAGTCTATATATATAGCATACGACTTTTGTCTCAAGAAGTAGGAGATAAAATAGATAGACTTTTGAGTGACAAATAAGTTCAGTCTCCACATACCTTTTTGTCGAGAAGTTCCACCGGTTCCTTGAGTAGATCTTCTACTTGTATGATGAATCGCCATGAAGTCCTTGAGCTCAATTACACTTACTATCCTAGTCCGAGACTTAGCTATAAGAGACTAGTAATCAAGACTTATAGTTTTGATCACTAACATTGACAAACATGCTTGAAATAGCAACGCATGCGAGTTTGACCGAGAAGTGCTCTAACAGGCGCAAATCGTGAATGCTGTAGTGGCATCTGAGACACTTCAAATCAGAAAAGATGATGCAGGCTTGATTACTTTCATCTTTAGATCGTGTCTGGAAACTCACACGGCTATATGTATATGGGGTGAGATGGCCATTTCTTTGGAAAGCGTAGCCGTTCTGTTGAGTTTTCCAATAATTGGGAAACTTGACGTCGTCTTGTCTGAGGAAGAAGAATAAATACATGCCACTTTGGTCACAAAAGCAACAGGATATGTTCAGAAGGATTATGAGGAAAAGTGCTTCTATAATTGGTGGGTGTCAGAATGGTTCCTGATGAGCCGGAGTCGGATCAGGTACTGGATGATACACTCCATGTTGCTGCATTTTTAGCTCTCTGGTTATCCAGAGATATTTTTGATGATGGCTCTGGCAAGAAGGAGATAAGGCATAAGCTCATCAAATTTGCTATCAAACTAGCAAAAGGCGTTGCTCTTCCCATCGGCAGTTTGTTCCTTGGCTCTTTGTACACCCATCTGGATCACCTAGTAGCGGACATGTATGTCTCTAGTGGGTACATGAAAGTAGACTCGTACGTCCATGTCGTCTTTCTCCAAGCATGATTGTGGGAGCATTTCAAAAATTACGCTCCTAACCCGAAAACCCCATTTCCTAATACATATGGCGGCTTTAGGATACTTCGTTGGTTGGAGAGGCGTCCACGACCTGGCTCAAAGCTCATTGATTTTATTGACAACGCGCATGCAGTTAACTTTCATCCTTGGGATCCGGTCCACGCCTCCATAGTTCAACTAGACACTTTTTCTTCCGCCTTGAACGTGACATTGCATTCTGCTGACGAGAATATGAGCATTGGAGAAACTGTGTTCTTGCGAAGCTGCATACCTGGGTATGTGCCATCTTTTTCAGAGGGTCTTGTGAAGTAGTCCCTTACAACATTGACAGGGTTTCTCGGCACATGGGATTTGATTAGGGAGTCCCATTCCGCCGCCCGCTAACAACTCCAGATGAATTGCTACCCGTCGTTCTTGATAACATCGTCTTTGTACCAGATAAAAGCCTCCCCTTCTTGCTCTCAGAACGAAGACCGGTGACGACTCCCAAATATAATGTCTTTTGGTAGGATGAATTTCTCGCTATCCATCAATTCGTGCAGGATGTTGTCACAAATTCACGTGGCAAGCCCTCCTCTAAGATTTTAGCAAAGCACCCCTTGTTGAGGGAGCCTTCCCCGATTAAGCGTAAATCTCCTAGTTCGAATGGGAACAGTTCCCAGAAAAGGGAGCAAAGATCAAAAAGTCGTGCAGGTGGCTTCCGATCAGATTTGACGGCTCTCGTGACCTTTAGTTCTTCCAACATGCAAGTATGTATGATCTTCTTTCTGACTTGGACGAATTTTGATTCTGAATTGTCGCCAATGAAAATCTCTTCCCCTTTTGACTCAGGGTCTTAACATGGTAAACGCCTTCACTAGACTTGCACGTGGCCAGAAAATGGCACCTTCTGAAGAAAAATCTGGCGATACTGAGCCTCTTGACAGTGAAGAGGAAAGTGAAGAAGAAGAAAGCTCGGGATCCGATGGTGATGGAAAAAGTACTTCAGAGCATAGCGACGAGTCTTCTTCCAGTCCCAGTGGGCCCGCAGATGAGTCGGAGAGTTTCTCACACGTTTTCCTCTTGGACTATTTATTTATATAAAATAAATATTCAACTAGTGATATTTACAGGAAGAAGCCGCTTCTGAAAATAACCTTGATATGGAGATTCACGGCAATGAAGATGTAGTCGCGTCTTCAATTATGGAAACCGTACCTGCTGGCAATTTGGAGATGGAGATTGATCGTCGTGAAGATGTTGTTGGGTCCTCAATGGTGGAAAACGCTGTTGTGATGACGGGCGTGATTGTTCCCAAAGAATCTTTATTATTCGTACATCCAACTGCAGGTGTCGTTCTCGATCCTCCATTTGAGGCTCCTTTTGAGGGTCATGTGCTGATTGGAGGATTCAGCGTGCCAGTGAAGTATGCAGAGCTATATACTGAGATATGGAGAAATTACGGACACATCGCCACGACCAGGAAGGTTGATAGTCGCTTTGCATTGGTTAAGCGTGTGGAGAAAACCTTATCTTCAATCCATGACATGTGCAGTGTGACTGGACACACTGTTTCTGGAGATGTAATCAAAAGCTTGGAATTCCATCGGGACATGTATGTGAATTTCGATTTTAATGCCTCCTGGTTCTATGAAGGATTTTCCAAAATCCAAAAGCTGCAAACTGAGATGTCTGGAGTTCCTTCCGCGGATTTTATTATCCAGCAGGAGGCGGAAATCGAGAGATTATCCCAGGAGTTGAAGTTGAATCCGGATGCTCTTCAAAACATGAAGTATGCTTTCTCCAAGAAGAATGGGTTGTTGTTAGAAAATTTCCCTTGAATGCTTTTACTTTTCTGAACCTCCTCTTTTAGGTTGTTTTTTTTTTGAAAGGCAATCGACGCCTATTTTTATGGTTTGATTTTCTGGTTTTTGGACTGATAGATGGTTGTTTTATAAGGATTTTCTGAATTGGTTTATTTCTGGAATGGTATGAAATTTTAGAACAATTGGGTTATTTGCTTTTGTAGTCAACATGAAACTGACGCCCGTGTCAGGTTCCAACACATCCAAAATGTGAGTTGCGCAAACAGAACTTACCCGCTTAAGGGTCTTTCGACAAACTGAATCTTCAAGAGAAAATCTGAGTTTTATTGTGTGACGCCATCCTGGTCGTGAGAAGTCTTCAGTCGTCCTTTATTGTCTGTGTAACACATTTATGTCGACCTGCGGCGAGGCGAAGATTCTCTAGTCCCCAGGCGCAATTCCCCTGAATCTATCTTTCTTTGGACAATGCGCTTCAGAGCATTGCATTCACTGGTAGGATGATGGATAAATCTGTGATAGTGGCAATATCTTGAATCTAGCATCTTTTGTTCAGTTGGTGGGCGCCATACCGAGGGTAGTTGAACCACCCCCTCTTGCACCCAAATTTCCAGTAACTCCAAGACTTTGTTGACAGGCAACGGGAATCATGGATATTCTGGGTCCGACTTTTCTTGCATCAGCGGCTGTGGTGGGAGTTCTGGTGGTGTTTGGTATAAAGCTCTTTTCGAGGGTGGAATTGATGCTTGAGCGATTATGGATTCATGAGCGAACCGTTTACTTCCACCATATTGTTGAAGGGTAATTTCTCTTGAGGGGCATGTTTCAGTGACGGCGACATGAGATTGTTGGGCTGGGTATTGCTCGTTCCCATAAGCGTCTTGGCAGATTTCTCCTTCTTCCAGCGCCTCTCTCGTAAGTAAGGTAGTCATGGCTGCGGACTGTTGAATGACTCTTTGAACCTCCGCGAGAGTTTGAAGATAAATGTTTTCCAACAAAGATTCGTAGGATGGCTCTTTACCCTTGTCCTGTAGATGTTGTGGCACACCTGGCAAGTCTCCTTCCTTGGTCTTGTGAAACTGTCTTAGCTCCCTGTCGTCGGCAGAATTCAATTGGATGCTCTTCTGCTCTTGTATGACATAGATACGTGATCTGTCTGCGTCTTCATTGGTAGGAGTATGAGCCTTAGCCAAGGAATGAACGTCCTTAGTATTATCCTTGAAATTAGTGAGATTCTTCTGACAGGTACCCGCTGATTCTTTCCACAATCGACTTATCATACTCTTCAGGATACGAAGCGTCTCGTTTTGCCGTCTGATAATATCGACTTGGTTTGCATCCATATCTTATAGCATTCTTATCACGCCTTCCGTGGTGGTTGGCTTCTGGCTGTTCATTGCTTTTGAAAAGTTCGAATGACTAGGATACATCTGGGAAACTGGAATCTTTGACTGAAATGAGTTTTAGTTAATGATTGGGTTAAGCCTAAGATTAATTGGGATGGAAATGAAATTGAGAATTGAATTTTATATTGCAACCGAGAGATTAATCTCCCACTGTGGTCGCCAGTTGTTTATGGGCAAAAACTGTTTCTGGTGGTTTTGGTAAATTTGGGTGTGGATGAGAAACAAATCTAAACCTACAACAAATGCATTGCATGAGAGTACTTTAGATTGAGAGATCAATCTGTACAATCCTGGCCTAAACCAAGAAATGGCCGTTCCAGTCTTGCTTCGGTCACAAAGTGAAGGAGAAGGGTTGGTCTTAGGGATGGAAGCGAAGAAGGTGTTGAGACCAGAATGGTTAATTCTGAAGGTGTGGCTATTTTATGACTTGTATCAGAATTTGAAACTGACTTGCGGAATGAAAGCTATCAGTTCTTTGGTGTTTTCTGGATATTGTGTTGTTGTTAACCAAAACCTTGTTGTTTGGTGGAAATAGGTGAAACCTATTTATACAAGTCATAACTGAACGCACCCTGGTCCCGTAGGAAGTGGGAGTGATTGAGTGATGGAAGAGTGGAGTAATGTGCAATTTCCAGAAACCACGCTTCCACAATGAAGGAAACGAGTTTGTTTACACCCATTACTTCTTGCCACCACTAACTATCATGTTTCCTGACACTTTCTTATAATGGGCGTGTTGCACGCCGCACGCTGTAAACCGCCAAACCAATACCCTGATGAGTATCCCCCAGTTTGTGACATGTTTGATGTCTCGAGTGTTTTCGTGGAAAACTTGTAGCAGTTTGCTACGTATGGCAAGTCAAAGTCAAGAGACTTGCCACAGGAAAATAGCATGTGATGCTATTAGGCTCGTCTTGGCTGGTCGCCTAAAACTTGCCACAAACCTGTCCATTCCGTGGAAAACTTGGGCGACCGAGATTATAACTCATGAGAAAGGGTTGTAGATGGTGGATTTTCAACAAAGGGCAAAACCGTAAAATCATGAGGCATGTTTTTGACGCGGCTTTCAAGCATGCAACGATTCATATTTTACGAAGCCATGATGAATATGTTTTTGAAAAGCCTCCACTAGCTGAGCGTTCGATCCCTGGCATTTCATCGTTCCCTCTATGCAGAATAACATATTTGGGAGGCTCTCCGTAGATTGAGGACTTAACGCCTTCAGGACGTCGGTGATACTCATTGTTCCCTGACTGCAGGAGAGCGACCTACCTCCACATAGAAGAATAGTTGGGCGGCGGACGCCTTCAGGACGTCGCTGACACTTCAATGTTCCCTGATTATGTGGAGAGAGTGCATAGATTCAGGCGGTTCTCCTTATATTGAGAACACTAACTCCTTCAGGTCGTAAACAACATCGTGACTCCCTGACTGTACACCACTCAGAATAGATGTGACGCTTTAACTGGCTAATATCTTTTCTGAAATAGATTACCTTTGTCGTGACATTCACTACTGAATTCCCAGAATAATCTATCATTTCTCCTATTTCATGGTCGAATCCACGGCCTGATCCAATGGAATGGCAATAAAAATTGCTCTTATTCCATGGTCGAATCCACGGCCTGATCCCATGGAATGGCAATAACAATTGCTCCTATTCCATGGTCGAATCCACGGCCTGATCCCATGGAATGGCAATAACAATTGCTCCTATTCCATGGTCGAATCCCATGGAATGGAAATAAACATTTGTTCTGATTCTATGATCGAATCCACGGCTTGATCTCACGGAATAACAATGAAACAACTGTATTATCTCATTACTCCGATTTCATCCACTGGTCTCATGAAATGATGATAGGTAAATCTTAATTACTCCGATTATATGGTCGAATCCACGATCCCATAGGATGGTAATGCTCGTTTTATTATTCTGAATTCATAGTCGAATCCACATTTGATCCTATGAATTAATAATGAACAACTATTCATTTTTATTACTCAGTTTCATGAATTATTCTCCACTGAATTTCATAAATTAGTAAGAAATAGTCAACAACTGGGCATCTGGACCATCACTGAGTAAGCCCCACAAAAATGGTGCAAGTGTACTCGACAATGATGCACGACTGAGCACCCAGATGCACAAACGAGCATCCAAAAATATGAAACAATGGGGAATCCCTCGCAAAACAGGAGAAAACATTAAAATAATAATAAAATAATGGAGGCGCTCACGGTGTGCCCACCGGCCCGCCGGCCGGCCGTGCTCTAGCCACGGTCGGTCCGCGCCCGTCCTGTTATTTTTCCTTATTTTATTTTCATAAACTCATGAGGGTTCTCCATCTTAGAAAAATTCCTTATGTTGTGCAAAACTTGTGAATTCTCCATAACTTGGTGGATTCTCCAATAATATTATAAAATAAGAAAAAGTGTGCGGGACCGGGTAACCTAGCCGGCCGGTCATGCCCAAGCCGTGGCCGGTCCCACACCTCACAATCCTTAGCTTTTTATAATTATTATGTCAAAACTTCATGGATTCTCCATATTTTCAAGGACTCTCCATAACTTCAAGGATTCATGAAAAATAATGATAAAATAGGGAAAGATGTGCGGGTCCGGGCAACTTGGCCGGCCGGCCATGCCCTAGCCGTGGTCGGTCCCACACCTTGCAATCCCTAATTTCTCATAATTATTATTTTCCCTCAACTCATGAAACTCTTGGGTTTGAGCAAATTTCGTGATTTCTCCATATTTTCTCAAATATTGCTCGAATCACGAAAAACCAAAAATCAACATGGTCACACGGCCGGCTAGCCTCTCACGGCAATTTTAAATATTAAAACATTTTTATTTTAATATTTTTAAAATATTGATGAATTGAGCATACATGCTCATTCCACCAAAAAATCGAGAATTCTCAGTCAAGATGAAACTCTTCTGAAAATTCACAATATTGCTCAAATGCGCGACAGAAAATACTACAACTCTTAGTATGGAAACACGGACATCATGGAAACACATGCATGCCTCCATGACCGACCAGGTCGTTCCTAGGGGTTGCACGAAGCCGGTCCCACACGTTTTCGCAATTCTGACCTAATTTGCTCAACCGCTCATACTGGGCCCGAACTCTCTCCAACCAACTGGAGAATCCTCCAAACGACCAACAACTGGTCACGTGACCACCTAGATATGGTCCTATACCCTCTTGGTCGGTCCTCATCTCTCAAAACTAGGTTTTACACCTAGTGCTGAACCCAACAGTATTTTCAGTAAATGGTGAATCCACCATTTATTCATGATTTCTCACCAACTCTCAAACTGAGAATCCGGGTGCGTGACACCACATGGACGTTCCTCATACCATGTGAACGGTCCCTATCATTCATGATCAATTTTCAACAATTCCCCAATTGATGGAGGATTGACCAAAAATTAGGGTTTTCGAATGAACGCTCTGTGAAACCATCATTCTGAGCACTCTTCGAACACTAATAAAATTTACGTTGATTCACTAATCAACATCAATATTTTAATCGATATTTTACTGGGTCACGTCATTGATAGACGCATTTATGTGTCTAATTTGTCCTCAATGTTTCGTATTGTTAGTACTCGTTTTCGTCCTTATTATGGTGTTTTGTGTGTTTGTAGATATTTTTTGGAAATAATTATTTTTGGAAATTTCGGCTCGAAAAGTTGCCCGGGGCACCCTTGGAGGACACGTGTTATTCGGACTCTCACTGTTGGTTAAGGGACACCTCAATTACTAAGGGGCACCTTCTTTGCTATTCGCACCCCATCTGTTGGATAAGGGACAACCCTTTCTTCTTCGTTTAAATTTGTTTTGGCGGGAAATTTTCATTCTCAAACTGTGGATTTTTCGATCGAAATTTGGAGGGGTTAGAGGTTAACTCAATCGCTGAAACTTCATGGGTAGACGTGATATGACAATAGAAAGCTGGTATGGGTGTTCGTTTGAATCAGAATTGGCTCAATCGTGTCATGGAGTGAAACAGAGCAACACGTTCACCTGAGGAGTATTTCACGGGTTTGCTTGAGTTTTGGAGAATTCGAGCGTGTTATACACATGTTAGGTGACTCGAACAACAGACAGGATCGTGACAGAGATAAATAAGGAGAGTTCAGCGGTTGTAGACGCGTGCAGAAGAGAAGAAAGGAAAGAAAATATATCTTCTTTACTGCCGAGTAATTGAAGATTATATGAAGTAATGAGGCGATATTCTTGTACCTGTTGAGTATAAATTGGAGGCTTAGACTCAGAGAGAGAGGATGGAGAGTTTGGGAAGAGAATAGAGAGCTACAGAGAAGAGATTGGACGAGTTGCAAAGAATATTTTTCTGCTGTTGTAGAACACGAAGAACAGACTGCCAAAGACAGTCGTTTTCCAACAGTGACAACGACGCTTACCCGTGGGTCGTATAGCTACAGTGGTTGCGACACATAGTGACAGTCGTAGAATCTTCAGCGTCAGTAACAGTTTATTGTTGTATCTGTAACAATTATAACTGTTACAAAGGCCCTGTTTTATACCTTTTCTCCTTGTAAACACCTTTTTGAGCAATGAAAAATTCCTTTGAGTGTGTTTTCACCATGCGGAGCTAGACCCCATCACTGGGACAACGGAGGAAGCAACTTTTCATGATTGTGGTAAATGAATTAATTCTTTTATTGACTTTTTGCATAGATTTAATTGTTTTATGATTTCTATTAATTATTTGTTATTTTGTTTGATGTCGCATGCTTAGTTCTAAATACTTCAGATGCGTCATGCTTTTAACTTACAAATAATATTTTACGAAATCTATTTTTGGCAAAGAACTAGAGTCACAACTTCTTTTGTTTGAGCTATATTGTCTAAAGTTAATGACTGAACCATAACAATATGAAAAGTAGTGGAATCCCGCGTCTCAGCGTCTCTTCATCTTGTGACAAATTGTGTATATATATTTTTCCTTATTTTCTTTATTAAGTCTTAAAACAAATTCTCAACAAATCTGAGTGAACGAATCTTCTTACTACAACATCATTGAAAAATATCATCAATTTTTGGCGCCGCCGACGCGGATTTGTTTATAAATTTGTTTTTAGTTCTTTTTTTGTTTGTTCCTTTTTACGCCTTTTGGTATTTCTTGTTTGCTTTCAGATTTGGAACTGAGCTAAAGAAAAGGGAAGAAAGTGCTGAAAACAAAAGCGAAGCCAAAGAAGAAAAGAAAGGAGGAATCCAAAAGGAGTGAAGAAGAAAATTTTTGTATATAGATATTCCATTTTATTATTTTATTTTTTTAGAAACTGTAATTAGGGTTATATTTTTGTAATATTTGTATTTGTGGACCTTTTTTATTTTTGGAATTAATTTTTGTACATTGCACATTAATTTTTTTTAAACCCTACGGAAGGGTAGTTTCAAATATAAACTGCACAGGGAAGGACGGCGATTATGATATCGCCTCGGCCCCTCGGGTTCGTACATGACATAGGAGTCGTGGCCCGAGTCGACTTCAAAGGTTCATCCCCCGTCTGGAACGGGAGGTAAGAATTCTAAACACCCGCGAATCCCCTGTCAGCGGGTTTACTGGATGATTTTGTATGCTTATATGTTGAGGACCTGAAATCGGATTTAATTTTCTAGTAAAGGGCAAGGCCTGGCCAAATCAAGATAAGGACTCATATTTCATCACCGTTTTCTTCTTGCCCGCCTTAGGAACATGTAACCTACGCGAACCTAAGCCTTAAAATTTGGACTAGAACGAGACCGATAGGGTAACGAGCTTAATAGGAAAGTCATTCGAAAAATTTTGGTTACTCTTTTAAGCATATTTCGAAGTTGATGATGGTTTCTGTGAGTTGAATGCGTGACTTCTACGCTTTGTAATGCGGTGAGGCCTTGGGTATCAAAGCTCTACGCAGCTTCCCTCGCCTCTATTCAACTTACTTTGACTCAGATTGATTCCAGAGGGGTTTGCTCAAATTGTAACGAACTCCCTTTCGAAGGATTAGAAGCTGGTATAGAAACAATCTAAGTGGAGCCATAATGCTTTTTGTTTGCTAGATAAAATAGGCTTGTTGTGGTCGAGTCAGCCTTCTTTGTGTTTGTTTAGAATTCCCTTGCAGTTAAAATGTCGAACTGGTATTATAGTAGCAAATATAATGAGTATCCGACGGAGCAGCTTGGACATTCTCCTTTTTATGACCATAGTATGAATAGTGATTGGGAACCCGAAACCTTTGAAGGTTATGGTCCATACCATTTTGAGCTCAATTACTATCCACATACCCACAGGTCATACGAGCAAAACAATCCTTCTATTTATCTTGAAGAGTCTCTCAGTTGCACGTCAGATTATCAAAATCATTAATTTGGTGAATTGAGCAATACTTGCTCAGTTGCCCATCAAATTCTTAATATTCAGTAATTTGCAGAGTTGAGAAATACTTGATCAGTTGTCCATCAAATTCTCAATATTTGCAGAGTTGAGCAATACTTGCTCAATTGCTCATTAAATTCTCGTAGTTCGCAGAATTGAGCAATACTTGATCAATCGTTCAACTAGTCAGTAATTCATCAATGAATCAACAATACTGACATCCCTTCAAAGAACTACATATTCGATCCATGAATCGCTGAGCATTTACCATTCATGCTCGATTCACCAGAACTTAGACTCATTGTCTAATCAGTCAACAATTGACTAATCAAAACACGTCTACCCTGTAGACTCCACGACTTGTGAGACATCAATCACATCACAAATGGGGGGATATCACTTAGGGTTTTGGTATGGCGGTCTACGGCACGTGGATTCATCCACAACGAGAAATGTGTGTAAGTCGTGTAAACGGTTGAAGGAGTTAGCAAAGTAGTGGGTGCACGATCATTCAAGTCTCCACAAGACGTGAAACTGACTTTACCACGATCTCCCACTTTCCCACTCTTTCACTCAAGAAACCGTCACGCTTACAGGGATTAGTGGTTCATCATTCTTGCAATATAAATAAGTCAAAATCGAGGACGACAAATCATCAATATCAACGTTTTCCGTCAACAACTCGATACAAACTTATTCACAGAACTCAACTTCAGCAGTTCACCATTATTGCAGAAACCTTCAACACACCCACAATCCTCGATCATCACTGATTCCACACAATTCTCAGCTTCCCTCCTACAGATCAACCCATCTCCCTCTTTGCGACCAAATTGACTCTGAAACGACCATTGCCTTGGTTTAGGCCGGAGTCATACAGATTGATTTCCCGAATCTAAGCACCCCCTTTGCAGCGGTGCATCTGTGTGAGGATTAACATTTTTCCCGGTCGAGGAATCTCGACACCACGCTCGTCTCTCTACTTTCTGAAATACCGGCGACCCGTTTTCCCCATCCACAGATTGGCGACCATTGTGGGAGATTAATCTCTCGGTTGCAATCTCTCATTTTCGTAAAGATGGTCGATCTTAGGTCAGGTTCAGTTACAAATCCCAACACCAACAACGCTAGTACCAACAACAACAGTGGTGGTACTCCGAAAACCGTTCCTGCTTCTAATAATGGTGGTGACATTACTCCTCCTCACGCCAATATCGAAAATCATCCTCTTTTCGGGCGGCATCCAGAAGAAATCAGAGAAAATCCGCCTACCATAGACGATCTCATGAAGGTCCAAGAAGTTCTCTCCAAGAATCAAACTGACATGGATGCTACTCAGAAGGAACTGTTCAACTATCTCAAAATTCTCACTGACAACATGTCAGACAAAACTCAAGAGAAGGGAAAAGACAAGGAAACTTATCCAAATACCGATCCTGAGGTTATTCCAGTCCCTGATGATGATGAAACCCGCAAAGCTGCAGAACCTCAACCTGCCGGTTTCATCACCCGTAAAGACTTGGAGCGTTTTATGGAGAATCGAGGAAGGGGTCATACAACGACCGTCCACCGTCATCAGCCTCCATACCCTGCAGCCACACAAAGGATCCCTCTCATAAAGGGCTACACTTCTCCAACGTTCACGCTCTACAACGGAACGGGGAATGCCCGAGAACACTTTTTTCTTGGAAAAATTAGGAGAGCATGAACACAACCATGTTGTACGCTTGAAGGAGTTTTCAAAATCCCTGACGACTGGAGCATATACCTGGTACAACAACATCGCACCATGGAGCATAGCTAATTGGGGAGAAATGATCAACGCTTTCTACAGGAAATACTTTTTTGTCTCTGAGCAAATTACTCTTTCTGACTTGGGAAGGATGGCTCAGAAGACTGCCGAAAATCCAAATGATTATGTGAAGAGGTTCCGAGTTCAAGCTTTGGATTGTCATGATCCCAACGTTACTGAACAACAACTGGTGGACTTGTGCAGTAATGGCATGATCCCAGTCTCCAGGGCTTTGCTGGAGAATCTTCGCTTTCAAACCTTTTCAGAACTTCATGAAACGGCCAAGCGATCAGCGACTACCGCTGAAAATCACCATTTAATGCATACTGCGGAACATGACTGCTCCCCACTAAGCATGGGACTTAATGTAGATGGTGGATTTTCAACAAAGGGAAAAACCGTAAAATCATGAGGCATGTTTTTGACGCGGCTTTCAGGCATGCAAGGATTCTTATTTTACGAAGCCATGATGAATATGTTTTCGAAAAGTCTCCACTAGCTGAGCGATCGATCCCTGGCATTTCATCGTGCCCTCTATGCAGAATAACATATTTGGGTGGTTCTCCGTAGATTAAGGACTTCACGCCTTCAGGACGTCGGTGATACTCACTGTTCCCTGATTGCAGGAGAGTGACCCACCTCCACATAGAAGAATAGTTTAGCGGCGGACGCCTTCAGGACGTCGGTGACACTTTACCGTTCCCTGATTATGTGGATAAAGTGCATAGATTCAGGCGGTTCTCCGTATATTGAGAACACTAACACCTTCAGGTCGTAAACAACATCGTGACTCCCTGACTGTGCACCACTCAGAATAGATGTGACGCTTTAACTGGCTAATATCTTTTCTGAAGTAGATTACCTCTGTCGTGACATTCACTACTGAATTCCCAGAATAATCTATCATTGCTCTTATTCCATGGTCGAATCCACGGCTTGATCCCATGGAATGAAAATAACAATTGCTCCTATTCCATGGTTGAATCCACGGCCTGATCCCATGGAATGGCAATAACAATTGCTCCTATCCCATCGTCGAATCCCATGGAATGGCAATAAACAATTGTTCTGATTCTATGATCGAATCCATGGCTTGATCTCATAGAATAACAATGAAACAACTGTATTATCTCATTACTCCGATTTCATCCACTGGTCTCATGAAATGGTGATAGGTAAATCTTAATTACTCCGATTCTATGGTCGAATCCACGATCCCATAGGATGGTAATGCTCGTTTTATTATTCTGAATTCATAGTCGAATCCACATCTGATCCTATGAATTAATAATGAACAACTATTCATTTTTATTACTCAGTTTCATGAATTATTCTCCACTGAATTTCATAAATTAGTAATAAATAGTCAACAACCGGGCATCTGGACCATCACTGAGTAAGCCCCACAAAATGGTGCAAGTGTACTCGACAATGATGCACGACTGAGCACCCAGATGCACGAATGAGCATCCAAAAATATGAAAAAATGGGGAATCCCTCGCAAAACAGTAGAAAACATTAAAATAATAATAAAATAATGGAGGCGCTTACAGTGGGCCCCCCCGGCCCGCCGACCGGCCGTGCCCTAGCCACGGTCGGTCCGCGCCCCTCCCATTATTTTTCATTATTTTATTTTCATAAACTCATGAGGGTTCTCCATCTTAGCAAAATTCCTTATTTTGTGCAAAACTTGTGAATTCTCCATAACTTGGTGGATTCTCCAAATAATATTATAAAATAAGGAAAATGTGCGGGACTGGGAAACCCAGCCGGCCGACCATGCCCAAGCCGTGGCCGGTCCCACACCTCACAATCATTTAGCTTTTTATAATTATTATGTCAAAACTTCATGGATTCTCCATATCTTCAAGGACTCTCCATAACTTCAAGGATTCATGAAATATAATGATAAAAGAGGGAAAGGTGTGCGGGACCGGGCAACTTGGCCGGCCGGCCATGTCCTATCCGTGGTCGGTCCCACACCTTTCAATCCCTAATTTCTCATAATTATATTATTTTCCCTCAACTCATGAAACTCCTGGGTTTGAGCAAAATTCGTGATTTCTCCATATTTTCTCAAATATTGCTCGAATCACGAAAAACCGAAAGCCAACATGGTCACACGGCCGGCTAGCCTCTCACGGCAATTTTAAATATTAAAACATTTTTATTTTAATATTTTTAAAATATTGATGAATTGAGCATACATGCTCATTCCACCAAAAAATCGAGAATTCTCAGTCATGATGAAACTCTTCTGAAAATTCACAATATTGCTCAATTGCGCGACAGAAAATACTACAACTCTCAGTATGGAAACACGAACATCATGGAAACACGTGCATGCCTCCATGACCGACCAGGTCATTCCTAGGGCTTGCACGAAGCCGGTCCCACACGTTTTCGTAATTCTGACCTAATTTGCTCAACCGCTCATACTGGGCCCGAACTCTCTCCAACCAACTGAAGAATCCTCCAAACGACCAACAACTGGTCACGTGACCACCTAGAGCCGGTCCCATACCCTCTTGGTCGGTACTCATCTCTCATACCTAGGCTTTACACCTAATGCTGAACCCAGCAGTATTTTCAGTAAATGGTGAATCCACCATTTATTCATGATTTCTCACCAACTCTCAAACTGAGAATCCTGGTGCATGGCACCACATGGACGTTCCTCATCCCATGTGGTCGGTCCCTATCATTCATGATCAATTTTCAGCAATTCCCCAATTGATGGAGGATCGACCAAAAATTGGGGTTTTGGAATGAACGCTCTGTGAAACCATCATTCTGAGCACTCTTCGAACACTAATAAAATTTACGTTGATTCACTAATCAACATCAATATCTTAATCGATATTTTACTAGGTCATGTCATCAGTAAATAATTGGCTTAATCGAGCAACACTTGCTCGATTACCCGAATATAATCAATATTCGGGAATTCATCGATAATTCGTCGAATTGAGGAATACTTGCTCATTTGCACGTCAGATTATCAAAATCATTAATTTGGTGAATTAATCAATACTTTCTCAGTTTCCCATCAAATTCTTAATATTCAGTAATTTGCAGAGTTGAGCAATACTTTCTCAGTTGTCCATCAAATTCTCAATATTTGCAGAATTGAGCAATACTTGCTCAGTTGCTCATTAAATTCTCGTAGTTCGCAGAATTGAGCATACTTGCTCAATCGTTCAACTAGTCAGTAATTCATCAATGAATCAATAATACTGACGTCCCTTCAAAAAATTACATGTTCGATCCATGAATCACTGAGCATTCACCATTCATGCTCGATTCACCAAAACTTAGACTCATTGTCTAATCAGTCAACAATTGACTAATCAAAACACGTCTACCATGTACAATCCACGACTTGTGAGACATCAATCACGTCACAAATGGGGGAATATCAATTAGGGTTTTGGTCTGGCGGTCTACGGCACGTGGATTCATCCACAATGAGAAATGTGCGTAAGTCGTGTAAACGGTTGAAGGAGTTAGCAAAGTAGTGGGTGCAAGATCAGTCAAGTCTCCACACGACGTGGAACTGACTTTACCACAATCTCCCACTTTCCCACTCTTCCACTCAAGAAACCGTCACACTTACAGGGATTAGTGGTTCATCGTTCTTGCAATATAAATAAGTCAAAATCGAGGATGACAAATCATCAGTATCAACATTTTCCGTCAACAACTCGATACAAACTTATTCACAGAACTCAACTTCAGCAGTTCACCATTATTGCAGAAACCTTCAACACACCCACAATCCTCGATCATCACTGATTCCACACAATTCTCAGCTTCCCTCCTACAGATCAACCCATCACCCTCTTTGCGACCGAATTGACTCTGAAACGGCCATTGTCTTGGTTTAGGCCGGAGTCATACAGATTAATTTCCCGAATCTAATCACCCCCTTTGCAGCGGTGCATCTGTGTGAGGATTAACATTTTTCCCGGTCGAGAAATCTCGACACCACGCTCGTCTCTCCACTTCCCGAAAAACTGGCGACCCGTTTTTCCCCATCCACAGATTGGCGACCGCTGTGGGAGATTAATCTCTCGGTTGCAATCTCTCATTTTCGCAAAGATGGTCGATCTTAGGTCAGGTTCAGTTACAAATCCCAACACCAACAACGCTAGTACCAGCAACAACAGTGGTGGTACTCCGGAAACCGTTCCTTCTTCTAATAATGGTGGTGACATTACTCCTCCTCACGCCAATGTCGAAAATCATCCTCTTTTCAGGCGGCATCCAGAAGAAATCAGAGAAAATCCGCCTACCATAGGCGATCTCATGAAGGTCCAATAAGTTCTCGCCAAGAATCAAACTGACATGGATGCTACTCAGAAGGAACTGTTCAACTATCTCAAAATTCTCACTGACAAAATGTCATACAAAACTCAAGAGAAGGGAAAAGACAAGGAAACTTCTCCAAATACCGATCCTGAGGTTATTCCAGTCCCTGATGACGATGAAACCCGCAAAGCTGCAGAAGCTCAACCTGCCGGTTTCATCACCCGTGAAGACTTGGAGCGTTTTATGGAGAATCAAGGAAGGGGCCATACAACGACCGTGCACCGTCATCAGCCTCCATACCCTGCAGCCACATAAAGGATTCCTCTCCCAAAGGGCTACACTTCTCCAACGTTCACACTCTACAACAGAACGGGGAATGCCCGAGAACACGTTTCTCGATTCTTGGAAACATTAGGAAAGCATGAACACAACCGTGTTGTCTACTTGAAGGAGTTTTCAAAATCCCTGACGGGTCGAGCATATACCTGGTACAACAACATCGCACCAGGGAGCATAGCTAATTGGGGAGAAATGATCAACGCTTTCTACAGGAAATACTTTTTTGTCTCTGAGCAAATTACTCTTTATGACTTGGGAAGGATGGCTCAGAAGACTGCCGAAAATCCAAATGATTATATGAAGAGGTTCCGAGTTCAAGCTTTGGATTGTCATGATCCCAACGTTACTGAACAATTACTGGTGGACTTGTGCATCAAAGGCATGATCCCAGTCTACAGGCCTTTGTTGGAGAATCTTCGCTTTCAAACCTTTTCAGAACTTCATGAAGCGGCCAAGAGATCAGCGACTACTGCTCCTGCCTTGGCATGTTTGGCATGTTCGGCATGCTACTGCGGAAAAGTGGCACGTTTGGCATGTTCGGCATGCCAATTAGTGTATTAGCGCGGCATGGCATGTTTGGTATGCCACTAGCACGCCGGAACGGAATGGCACGTTTGGCATGTTTGGCATGCCAATTAGCATGTTGGCGCGGCTTTTGGGAAGCCAATTTGGTATCATGACCATCTGGCGCAACTTTGCCTCTTTTAATACCGTGGCAGGTTTAACGCGACCTGATTGGTCGAAAAAGAGGGGGCGGCCAAGCATGGGCGTGGCCACACTTCTGGTGTGCGTGTGGCGGGTTTAAATTGACCTGATTGGTCAATAGGAAATAGGGACAGCAAGTATGGGCCCAGCCATAACTCATGTGCGTGTGGCGGGTTTAAGGCGACCTGATTGGTCGACAGGCAGTAGGGGTCGGTTGAGCAACATGGGGTGTGGCCACTTGCAAGTGGCGCCGGGTGGGCTATGTCATGGTCACACCTTTCTTTGTTGTTGCTCCTATTCTGTGGCTCATTTCGTTCCTTGTTTTCTGATTTTAGGTAGGATTTTGCACCTACTAATCCATGGCGGATTAATTACCTAGTTTGCCTAGGCTTAATTTCGACATGCAAGGTCTAATATACTGCGCAGGGCGCAAAACCCTAATTTTTGCAAATTAGTCAGGATTATATCTGAATCTTGTGAATTATCACAAAATTTGATTGAATTCTATGTGTTGACACAGAGTTATTTAAGTTCATTGCCAGATGATAGACGCATTTATGTGTCTATTTTGTTCTCAATGTTCTGTATTGTTAGTGCTCGATATTGTACTAATTATGGTGCTTTTGTGTTTGGATAGGTATTTTTGGAGAAATACATTTGTGTGGAAAAGTGCTCGAAAAGTTCTATTTGGACCCCCGGAGAAAATTACTTAAGGCACCCCAGAAAAAGTGGTAAAAGGCACCCTCACTTTGGATTAGGGAACCCCCAGGCGCCCCAGCTGTTAAAGGCGCCATATTTCGGATAGGGGTCACTTCTTCTTCACGGTTTAAAAATGAAATTTTGGCGGAAAGAAATATACAGCAGCAGCGATATTTCTGGGGAAGATTTTAACGAGTTCTATTGGAGATTCTCAAAGGATTTGGACTTGATGTATCCTGTTTCGGTAAAACAGGATTGGTATATGGTTTTGAAGAGTAAAACAAGGGAAAATTTCTTTCCTTTTATAGAACAGAGGAGGTGGAAATACTATCGAAATCTTGTGGATATTTTTGTCGGAGATTTTTAGCAGTATTGATTGGGAATGATTTGACACACCGAAGTAGGATTACTGACTGGTTTTTGATCGACAAAATAGAAGATTTTTGTGTATATTTGAGTCAACAGGGAAAAACTAATATCTCGAAGATTTGCTGTTATCTGCAAGTTAATCCAATATATGGGAATATAAAATCCCCTGGGATTCGTATCTATCAGTTTAGGGAAGTTCTGAAAGATTTTGACATCTCTTCTACGTGTGAAAATAAAGAGAAAATACTTGGGAGATACTTTATTAATCGTCAGAAGATGTGAGTATTAACTCGAGAGATATCCATCTGTTGGGTATAAATAGGTGTTGGGGGACACACAAAAGGGGATGGAGAGTTAGGGGAAGAAACAGAGCGTATAATAGAAAGGTGCAGAGAGTTTTTCTGTTTTATAATATTTTCACCTCTTGTAAGCACTTTTGAGCAATGAAAAATTATTCTGAGTGTGTTTTCACCATGTGGATCTAAACCCCATCACTGGGACGACGGAGGAAGCAACTTTTCATGATTGTGGTAAATGAATTAATTCTTTTATTGACTATTTGCATTGATTTAATTGCTTTATGATTTCTATTAATTATTTGTTATTTTGTTAGATGTCGCATGCTTAGTTCTAAATGCTTTAGATGCGTCATGCTTTTAACTTACAAATAATATTTTACGAAATCTATTTTTGGCAAAGAACTAGAGTCACAACTTCTTTTGTTTGAGCTATATTTTCTAGAGTTAATGATTGAACCATAACAATATGAAAAGTAGTGGAATCCCGCGTCTCAGCTTCTCTTCATCTTGTGACAAATTGTGTGTATATATTTTTCCTTATTTTCTTTATTAAGTCTTAAAACAAATTCTCAACAAATCTGAGTGAACGAATCTAATTACTACAACATCATTGAAAAACCACATCAATTTTTGGCGCCGCCGACGCGGATTTGTTTATAAATTTGTTTTTAGGTTTTCTTTTTATTATTTTTGTTCTTTTTTATGCGTTTTGGTATTTCTTATTTTCTTTCAGGTTTGGAGCTAAGCTAAAGAAAAAGAAAAAGTGCTGAAAAGAAAAGCGAAGCTAAATAAGGAAACAAAGAAGGATCCAAAAGAAGTAAAGAAGAAGATTTTGTATATAGGTAATTTATTTTTATTTTATTTTTAGAAACTGTGTATAGGATTTTGTTTTTGTAATTCTTATTTTTATTTTTGGACTTTTTAATTTTTGGACATTTTTATTTTTTGGACATTTGGACATTATTTTTTTAAAACCCTACGGAAGGGTAGTTTTAAATAAACTGCACAGAGAAGGAAGGCGATTACAATATCGCCTCGGCCCCTCGGGTTCGTACATGACATAGGAGTCGTGGCCCGAGTCGACTTCAACGGTTCATCCCCCGTCTGGAACGGGAGGTAAGAATTCTAAACACCCGCGAATCTCCTGTCAGCGGGTTTACTGGATGATTTTGTATGCATATATGTTGAGGAATCGAATACGACTGTTTTAATTTCCCAGTAAAGGGCAAGGCCTGGCCATACAAGATAAGGGTTCGGATTTCATCACCGTTCTCTTCTTGCCCGCCTTAGGAAAACGAAACCAAACGCGAACCTAAGCTTTAAAATTTGGAATAGAACGAGACCTATAGGGTAACGATCTTAGTAGTAAAGTCATTCGAGAAATATTGGTTACTCTTTTAAGCATACTTCGAAGTTCATGATGGTTTATGTGAGTTGAATGCGTGACTGCGCTGCCTTGTAATGCGGTGAGGCCTTGGGTATCAAAGATCCACGCAGCTTCCCTCGCCTCTATTCAGCTTACTTTGACTCGGATTGATTCCAGAGGGGTTTGCTCATATTGTAACGAATTCCTTTTCGAAAGAATAGAAGCTGGTCTAGAAACAATCTAAGTGGAACCATCATGCTTTTTGTTTGCTAGATAAAATAGGCTTGTTGTGGTCGAGTCAGCCTTCTTTGTGTTTGTTTAGAATTCCCTTGCAGTTAGGATGTCGAACTGGTATTATAATAGCCAATACAATGAGTATCAGAGTGAGCAGCTTGGACATTATCCTTTTTATGACCATAGTGTGAATAGTGATTGGGAACGCGAAACTTTTGAAGGTTATGGGTTATACCATGGTGAGCCCAATTACTATCCACATGCGCACCGGTCATATGAGCAAGAAGACTATAGCACTAGTTCCTCGTCTTTGGAGGATGCAATGAAACTATTGAAAAGTAGTCCTTTTTATGATCCTTCTGATAATTCCTCTTTACTAGAGTCAACGCGTAAATTAGCTGAGTCGACACGTAAGTTAGCAGAAATGAATAACTTAGTTTTTGACGAAAGAGAACTTTCTATAGAGGAATCCCTCAAGCTGATGGCTGAGACGAACGAAAGACTTGCTCGAAATAATCTTACTTTCCAATATAGTGTTTCCAATAATACCCTTAAAAATGAGGATAGTTATTTTCATAATCAAGATAACGAGGTTAGAATTGGTAACACTACTTGTTTTGATGAGGTTCATCATTTTTATGTTATTATAATGATGATTATGATGAGGATAGTATCGATGAAGAACATGAAATATGTAGGCATAATGATCAGAAATTTGTTACTCCAATTAAGCTTTACGATGATAATATTATTTCTAGTTCAAATCCAAATAATTTTTATAATTATTCACCTATTCAAAAGGACGAGGATTTGACTAGAGATACCCCCGTTTTAGATGATGTAGTATTTCCTGTCTACGAAGCCGATGATAGTTTTGAGGAACGAGTTTATTCTGAGAATATTGTTTTAGAGTCTAGAAATTTAGAAACATTAGACTTAGAAAAAAAATGAACTCGTAGAAATGAGTGAGGATGAGCCCGACTTAGAAGAATCAATTGACCATTTTTGGGAATCCGATGACCTAGAAATTAGGGAAGTTGTGACTAGTCTTTCTAGAGACACAGAAAACTCTAAGTTTGGGGGTGATTATCATTCTCCGTGTGCTTTAACTCTTAAAAAGTTCCCTCGTGTAGGACTTGACATTTGTGCCTCAACCATCTTACAAGATTATCTTCGTATACTTTTTCCTGAACCTAATGATGTCCAAAGAGAAGCTCAGTTGTTAGAAACCCATCCTCTGGTTGATGTGGTTGACACAGGCTATGATACTAAGATTGACTTTGTTTTCCCACCAACAAATTTTCTTCCAATTGTGGGAACATTTGATTTTAAGATGTGTCGGTTATTAAGTTTTGAGACTAAACCTAATTACTTTAGGAGAATAGGGTCGACACATTTGCTTAAGGAAGACCAACTCTTTCATTGTGGTCAGTTTTGTGAGTCAAGTATAATTGACTTTAAGGATCCGCAGTTGTTCAGGTTATTTTTATGTGTGTCTAAGTTCCTACTTGAGTATTTCCAGACTCTACAACCTGATCTTAAGAATCCTTCTTTTGAGGAAGTCCTGCCTATGAAAATATTTTATTTAGACCCTTTCATAGAGCCTGAACCTGAGCCACAACTAGAGATAGTTGTCTTAAACAAAAAGTTAAATAAGGGTATGTTCGGTATCTTCTTGGTCTGTTGCAGTTTCCTCTTCTTGTGGTTAGCACTTTTTGATCCAGATGACCCACAATTATTCTGGCTACTTATATATGATTCTATGAGGTGACTAATTCCTTCCGATGTCTGGCTGAAGACTTTAAACTTAGAACTTCTTGGGAGGTAACCCAATCTCATGCAACACGGTAATATCTTTCCTTAACTCTTTTGCTTCAAATGGTAACGGTTTCTCCTTGTTCATATGCTTTTAATTTTATCTTTAGAACATTGAGGACAATGTTAGATTTAAGTTTGGGGGTATGGGAGAAACTTTTAGTTGCATTTTTGAAACTTTTAGCGTCACATGGTATCTGGTTAGCTAAGTTTACATACTGTTTCTCACCGAAAATATAGAAATTGGAATTCTATGGATAACAACTTATTGAGACATTAGAGAAAAATACATTGAGATCTTTGAAATTCAGGAGAGAACTTGTTCTTTTTAGAGGGTAACCGTGATGGACCTAACCATCCATGATGGAAAGGAAAGTAGGTCAGGAAATGCCATAAAGACAAATCAACCTTACAATGTAGTCGTAGTTACTGGATTACGACTCTCTCTCAGTAGAAACTTATCATCATCAACAAGCGGAGTGACATCAAAATCTATGAAGAAAGTTGAAGACGTTTAAGGTTTAGAAGCAACAATAGAAAAGAATAATTCAATAGTCAAAATTGAAGACTCAGAAGTTATAAGAGCAAATGATATAAGTTGTTTGAATTCATGATACCAAGACATCACAAGTTGCGAAGATCCAAGTTTTAAAGTCCTTCTCTCATGGACATGTAAATTTTTGTCTTGTAATTTTTTTATCAAAAAAAAAAAAAAAAAACATCATTACGTTCTTTTTGTTCAATAAGGCCATAGGGAAGAAGAAATTTATAACTCAAGAAAGAAATCGAAGAGAAGAGTTAATTGTCAAGGTTCTATGAGGTTCGAGAGTTTATCATCAACAGTTGAAGACCGAAGAAGACGTTATTTCTACTGAGCACTGTGAGAGAGTCGAAGAAAGATGCATTTTGGTTGCTTTGTTAGCCTGCTTTCAATCTGGCACAAGATATTTCTAGCACTGGTTTAACTCATCACACGTAATTATTCCAGCTGTGTAGCATATATCCCTCTCATTTTTATCTCTCTACTAATCTTATCCAGATGTAAAGCAGCGGACGCATCTTACAATGTTTATCTAGTTGTGTAGCGGATATCTCTTTATCTAGCAGTGGTGCGGATGTGTCTCCCCTTTTCTTCAGTCAGCTTTAGAGCTGGCACCTTTAATTTCTCTGGCATTCTAGTTACTTGGAGATAGGTTTAGAATATGTATGTCCTCATAGCTCTTTAGATACTTGTGACCAATTAGAAGTCATGGTTTTTGTGGGTACACCTCTGATAAACCCACCCGTGATTAACTCGGTTTTATTCTTTTAATTTGCTCAAGACTAGCAAATAATAAGTTTGGGGGTATTTGATAGACGCATTTATGTGTCTATTTTGTTCTCAATGTTCTGTATTGTTAGTGCTCGATATTGTACTAATTATGGTGCCTTTGTGTTTGGATAGGTGTTTTTGGAGAAATACATTTGTGTGGAAAAAGTGCTCGAAAAGTGCTATTTGGACCCCGGAGAAAATTACTAAAGGCACCCCAAAAAAAGTGTTAAAAGGCACCCTCACTTTGGATTAGGGCACCCCCAGGCGCCCCAGCTGTTAAAGGCGCCCATATTTTGGATAGGGGGCACTTCTTCTTCACGGTTTAAAAATGAAATTTTGGCGGAAAGAAATATACAGCAGCAGCGATATTTCTGGGGAAGATTTTAACGAGTTCTATTGGAGATTCTCAAAGGATTTGGACTTGATGTATCCTGTTTCGGTAAAACAGGATTGGTATATGGTTTTGAAGAGTAAAACAAGGGAAAATTTCTTTCCTTTTATATAACAGAGGAGGTGGAAATACTATCGAAATCTTGTGGATATTTTTGTCGGAGATTTTCAACAGTATTGATTGGGAATGATTTGACACACCGAAGTAGGATTACTGACTGGTTTTTGATCGACAAAATAGAAGATTTTCGTGTATATTTGAGTCAACAGGGAAAAAATAATATCTCGAAGATTTTCTGTTATCTGCAAGTTAATCCAATATATGGGAATATAAAATCCCCTGGGACTCGTATCTATCAGTTTAGGGAAGTTCTGAAAGATTTTGACAGCTCTTCTACGTGTGAAAATAAAGAGAAAATACTTGGGAGATACTTTATTAATCGTCAGAAGATGTGAGTATTAACTCGAGAGATATCCATCTGTTGGGTATAAATAGGTGTTGGGGGACACACAAAAGGGGATGGAGATTTAGGGGAAGAAACAGAGCGTATAATAGAAAGGTGCAGAGAGTTTTTCTGTTTTATAATATTTTCACCTCTTGTAAGCACTTTTGAGCAATGAAAAATTATTCTGAGTGTGTTTTCACCATGTGGAGCTAAACCCCATCACTGGGACGACGGAGGAAGCAACTTTTCATGATTGTGGTAAATGAATTAATTCTTTTATTGACTATTTGCATTGATTTAATTGCTTTATGATTTCTATTAATTATTTGTTATTTTGTTAGATGCCGCATGCTTAGTTCTAAATTCTTTAGATGCGTCATGCTTTTAACTTACAAATAATATTTTCCGAAATCTATTTTTGGCAAAGAACTAGAGTCACAACTTCTTTTGTTTGAGCTATATTGTCTAGAGTTAATGACTGAACCATAATAATATGAAAAGTAGTGGAATACCGCGTCTCAGCGTCTCTTCATCTTGTGACAAATTGTGTGTATATATTTTTCCTTATTTTCTTTATTAAGTCTTAAAACAAATTCTCAACAAATCTGGAGTGAACGAATCATCTTACTACAACATCATTGAAAAACCACATCACCAGAGAGCAGTATGCTTTCCGATTAAATACTTTATACAAGGACCTTAACCTTGATACTTGGAAATTCGTGTTACTCTGTTGCGAGTGAACACAAATTGTCATACCATATCAACATTAAGGGTTCAGTCGGGGAACATAGCACAGAAAGCATTCAAAGAAACTTATATTAACTGAGTAATACAGGCAAGGTTCCAAAATTTACAGAATATCTGGGATTGTTGCTACATGCACCAGTCTGGATAAATTTCATGAGAAAATATTGAGTTGCTCAATAAATGCACCAGTGAAGAGGTTGAACACTCACCACTTTTACATGGCTCCGTTTCCTTACAGAGTGACGGCACATTAAATGCGAGGTTTTACAATCTTAACCCTGAACTAAAAAACCACCATCAACATTAAGTCCCCTGCTTAGCTCGTAACAGTGGCATTGTTGCGGGATCAAACCAAAAGGCAAAACATGCGGAGATTTCTAGGGAAAATTTGACTAATCTTTGGCAGGAGATATGAGTAGTCTATGATCCTTGTGTTCCCGTCTTGGCGTATTTCCGGCTTGACCACAGGGTGCCGGCATTGGCGCTGCAATTTTGGTCACGGAGTGCTGATGCTGACGCTGCAACTTCTGCCACGGACCATTGATGCTAGTGCTGCAACTTTAACCACGGAGCAGTGATGATGACGCTGCAATTTTAATCACGGAGCGGTAATGATGGCGCTGTCTCGATTTCAAGGCGCCGGCGCTTGGAGCGTTTGCGTAGCGCTGGCTCGGTCGTGGAAATTGACGTCATGGAACGTTGGCCCTGCGGGCTGAGCTGCCTTCTTCCGTGTTGGGCCCAAAAAGGAAAACTTCTTCTACTCAAACTCCAAAAAAAGCGCCACGAATATAAAGAGAATTTCCCATCCTTGTTTTTATTTTCGTATCGTTGGCTTTGCTTCCGCGTCTTCGTGTTGGCAGCAAAGCTGCATCATCCGTGAGTGGATCAGTGGAAGGAAAAGCAGCATTAAAAGCAGGCGAGTATATTTCAGGTATGTATTCCAACATCTCTTCCCTCTTGTTTTTTTTTCTGTATTGGTGTAAACCCTATCCATAGGCATGTCTTCCATGAACTTGTAGAAACACTTCAATATGAATAATTCCTCATTTCTAGTAGTATTGTAGTAGCGTTAGCCACAACACTAATCGCAACGAAGCCAATGCAAAGCAATCATCTATGGGCAGGTAGTCGTCGTTGATTCCTTCTCTCGCAAAACCTAGCTTTAGGTTTTATTTGGCCGTGAGCATCATTCCCGCGGCAAAACATAGTTTGGCCAAGAGCATATTTTCCGTGGCAGGTAATCGTTTGAGCGAGCATCAGTCCCCATTCCCTTCGGCAGTGAATGCCAAGACATGTGGCCAAGGAAAACTTCTCGTATAAAATTTGTTGTTGACTCTTGATTATTGTACCCAGATTTTTGAGAAAATCTCCATGCGTGTTTTCTTAAAAGCAGTAACTTATCCGTTTTTGCTCTGTTGTAGTTACTTTGAAAGTGAAAGCAACATAAGGAATTTTTTTGTTAAGATGTCACCTAAAAGCAATTCTGCCGCCGCATCGAGAAATGCTAACAACTCCAAGCCGAACGCGGATGATGAGTTCTTTACAAAGTCTGCTACGGTTACAAAGACTCATCCCAAATTCGTGGCAAGCCTCCTGACTGATTCAGAGAATGAGGTAGAAGTCCAATCAGTCTATCCAGGGTGTATAATGAGGTTTTGCCTTCAGAAGAAAGAGTATCTGGCTTCTCCCATATACTTCAAAATCTGTCATAGTCCATTGCGCTCTTATGATAAATGAATGAAATTCATGATAAGCCGAGACCATATAAGAGCTAATCTGTCTGGGACGCAAATCGAGAATACTGTCATGGCATCTGCGACACTTCAAATCAGAAAAGATGTTGCAGCTTTGATTAATTTCATCTCTAGATGTGTCCGGAAACTCACACGGCTATATGTAGATTGGGTGAGATGATCATTTCTTTGGAAAGCGTAGCCGTTCTGTTGAGTCTTCCAATAATTGGGAAACTTGACGTCGTCTTGTCTGAGGAAGAAGAAGAAATACATGCCACTTTGGTCAAGAAAGAAACAGGATACGTTCAGAAGGATTATGAGGAAAAGTGCTTCTATAACTGGTGGATGTCTGAATGGTTCCCTGATGAGTCGGAGTCGGATCAGGTACTGGATGATACACTCCATATTGCTGCATTTTTAGCTCTCTGGTTATCCAGAGACATTTTTGATGATGGCTCTGGCAAGAAGGAGATAAGGCATAAGCTCATCAAATTTGCTATCAAACTAGCAAAAGGCGTTGCTCTTCCCATCGGAAGTTTGTTCCTTAGCTCTTTGTACACCCATCTGGATCACCTAGTAGCGGACATGTATGTCTCTAATGGGTACATGAAAGTAGACTCGTACGTCCATGTCGCCTTTCTTCAAGCATGGTTGTGGGAGCATTTCAAAAATTACGCTCCTAACCCGAAAACCTCATTTCCTGATACATATGGCGGCTCTAGGATACTCCGTTGGTTGGAGAGGCGTCCATGACCTGGCTCAAAGCTCATTGATTTTCTTGACAACGCGCATGCAGTTAACTTTCATCATTGGGCTCCGGTCCACGCCTCCATAGTTCAACCAGACACTTTTGCTTCCGCCTCGAACGTGACATTGCATTCTGCTGACGAGAATATGAGCATTGGAGAAACTGTTTTCTTGCGAAACTACATACCTAGGTATGTGCCATCTTTTTTCAAAGGGTCTTGCGAAGTAGTCCCTTACAACATTGACAGGGCTGCTCGGCACATGGGCTTTGATCAGGGAGTCCCATTCCGCCGCACACTGACAGCTCCAGATGAATTGCTACCCGTCGTTCTTGATAACAACGTCTTTGTACCAGATAAAAGCCTTCCCTTCTTGCTCTCGGAACGAAGACCGGTGACGACTCCCAAATATAATATCTTTTGGCAGGATGAGTTTCTCGCTATCCATCAATTCAGGCAGGATGTTATCACAAATCCACGCGGCAAGCCCTCCTCTAAGATTTTAGCAAAGCACCCCTTGTTGAGGGAGCCTTCCCCGATTAAGCGGAAATCTCCTAGTTCGAATGGGAACAGTCCCCAGAAAAGGGAGCAAAGATCAAAAGGTCGTGCATGTGGCTTCCGATCGGATTCGACGGCTCTCGTGACCTTTAGTTCTTACAACATGCAAGTACGTATGATCTTCTTCCTGACTTGGCCAAATTGTGTAAGTATTCTGAATTGTCGCCACTGAAAATCTCGTCCCCTTTTGACTCAGGGTCTTAACAAGGTAAACGCCTTCACCAGGCTTGCACGTGGCTAGAAAATGGCACCTTCTGAAGAAAAACCTGGCGATACTGAGCCTCTTGACAGTGAAGAGGAAAGAGAAGAAGAAAGCTCAGGATCCGATGATGACGAGAAAAGTACTTCAGAGCCTAGCGACGAGTCTTCTTCCAGTCCCAGTGGGACCGTAGATGAGTCGGTGAGTTTCCCACACGTTTTCCTCTTGGACTATTTATTTATATAGAATAAATATTCAACTGGTGATATTTACAGGAAAAAGCCGCTTCTGAAAATAACCTTGAGATGGAGATTCACGGCAATGAAGATGTAGCTGCGTCTTCAATCATGGAAACCGTACTTGCTGGAAATCTGGAGATGGAGATTGATCGTCGTGAAGATGTTGATGTGTCCCCAATGGTGAAAAACATTGTTGTGACGACGGGCGTGATTGTTCCCAAAGAATCTTTGCTAGTCGCACATCCAACTGCAGGTGTCGTTTTCGATCCTCCATTTGAGGCTCCTTTTGAAGGTCATGTGCTGATTGGAGGATTCAGCGTGCCAGTGAAGTATGCGGAGATATATATACTGAGATATGGAGAAAGTACGGGCACATCTCCACAGCCAGGAAGGTTGATAGTCGCTTTGCATTGGTTAACCGTATAGAGGAAACCTTATCTTCAATCCATGACATGTGCAGTGTGAATGGACACACTATTTCTGGAGATGTAATCAAAAGATGGGAATTCCATCGGAACATGTATGTGAATTTCGAGTTTAATGCCTCTTGTTCTGTGAAGGATTTTCCAAAATCCAAAAGCTGCAAACTGAGATGGCTGGAGTTCCTTCCGCGGATTTTATTAACCAGCAGGAGGCGGAAATCGAGAGATTATCCCAAGAGTTGAAGTTGAAGCAGGATGCTCTTCAAAACATGTAGTATGCTTTCTCCAAGAAGAATGGGTTGTTGTTGGACAATTTCCCTTGAATGCTTTTACTTTTCTGAACCTCCTCTTTTAGGTTTTTTTTTTTTTGAAAGGCAATAGACGCCTGTTTTTATGGTTTGATTTTCTGGTTTTTGAATTGATAGATGGTTGTTTTATAAGGATTTTCTGAATTGGTTTATTTCTGGAATGTTATGAAATTTTAGAACAATTTTGTTATTGGCTTTTGTAGTAAACATGAAACTAACGCCCGTGTCAGGTTCCAACACATCCAAAACTTGAGTTGCGCAAACAAAACTTACCCGCTTAAGGGTCTTTCGACAAACTGAATCTTCAAGAGAAAATCCGAGTTTTATTGTGTGATGCCATCCTGGTCACGAAAAGTCCCCAGTCGTCCTTTATTGTCTGTGTAACACATTTATGTCAACCTGCGGCGAGGCGAAGAGTCTCTAGTTCCCAGGCGCAATTCCCCTGAATCTATCTGAAAATGTGGGGATCTAACAACCTCCACCCAATATTTCGATTAGCAATCTGTATGGACTAACTCTAATATACTTTTAAGAGAATCAACTAGACAGTCAGACTCAATCTTAATAAAAAGTATATCAAGGAGTTAATATCTCTATCTCTTGATTTAAATCTTACTCAAGCAATCTGCGAGTCTCGATTAAAAACAAGAGAGATAAACTTGGATGGTACCAAAGACTAATATCCAAGGATCAATCAATATCCAATCAACAACCAAAGGTTGGATTTCACTATTGATAGATACAACGCACAACCTGTGATATTTCAATTATATAACAAAATATAATGCGGAATAGAAATAACACAGACACCAGAAATTTTGTTAACGAGGAAACCGTAAATGCAAAAAAACCCCGGGACCTAGTCCAGATTGAACACCAAACTGTATTAAGCCGTTACAGACACTATCCTAATACAAACTAACTTCGGTTTGTATTGTAGTTGAACCCTAATCAATCTCACACTAATTCAAGGTACAGTTGCACTCCTTACGTCTCTGATCCCAGCAGGATACTACGCACTTGATTCCCTTAGGTGATCTCACCCACAACCAAGAGTTGCTACGACCCAAAGTCGAAGACTTTAATAAACAAATCTGTATCATAAAGAAAAGTCTACAAGGATAGATAAATCTGTCTCCCACAGATAAACCTAAAAGTTTTGTTCTGTCTTTTGATTAAAATCAAGGTGAACAAGAACCAATGATAAACCGGACTTATATTCCCGAAGAACAACCTAATATTATCAATCACCTCACAATAATCAAAATCGTATGGTAGCGAAACTAGATATTGTGGAATCACAAACGATGAGACGAAGATGTTTGTGATTTCTTTTTATCTTTCCCTATCGGAGATATAATCTCAAGTCAATTATTCAATTGAACTCGTACGATAGAAAATGGCAAGATCAGGTCGCTCAACTATAAGAGAAGTAGTTTCGTCTGGCTTCACAATCCCAATGAAGTCTTTCAGTCGTTAATCGACAGGGTCTCGAGAAGAAACCTACGATTAAAGGAGAATCTACTCTATCAAACCAACTAGTATCACACAAGAGATGTGGAGATTAGTTTTGCACAGTTGTTATACGTCTCCTTATATAGTTTTCATATCAGGGTTTGCAATCTAAGTTACCTTGGTAACAAAGCATTCAATAATCACCGTTAGATGAAAAACCTGATTTATCCAAGCTAATATCTTTCAACCGTTAGATCGAAACTTAGATTGTCACACACAAATGAAATGTATTCATTTAGGTTTGAGTAACCGTACCTGAACGTGTACATTGGTTGGTTCACAAATGGTTGACCAATGGTTAGCCATATGAGTGCTTTCATATTAACCGTATTCATCTTTCTCATAACTAGTTCGAATGACTCATAAGAACTAGTTCAAGAGTTGTTCAATTGCTTAGGTCTTTATACATAGACACAAGTGAAACAAAATCGGTTTGATTCATTTGAATCAATTCATGAACAATATACCCACGGTTTGCAAAGATTGCGTTCCTTATAATTTATTGTTTTAAGTCCATGAACTACCGATTTGAGAAATAACTAGCTTGGGTACGCGTACGGGTATGCGTACCTTAGCTACCGGATTTTGAGTTGGTTTTAGTTTCCAAACTCAGCAGAATTTCACGGACGTGAATTTCCGCCAGTACGCGTAAGGGTACGCGTACCCAACCTGTCTCCTTCACCAATACTGCATGCACACATATGCACGCACTTAGTTTTGCGGCCCATGTATTTATACATTAATGTGCGAACACACTATATGCTTACATCCATAGGTGGTTACATATTCTCAACTCTACATTTCAATCGTTGAAACATTCTTCTATAATGTTATAACAGTCGTTAGACATAAAGAATCGACTATCGTCATCAAAGCTAATTTCAAGATTGAAACGTCATCATGAATTTCGTCACGGGTAAAGATGAAGATGGTTAAAGCAAAAGCTTACCAACACGTATTTAGAGAAAAAGATATGCGAGTAAACTCGACTCGAAATAGCAAATGTGTATGTATGAAAACTATCATACTTATAAGACTTTTGTCTCAAGAGTAGGATATAGAGTATATAGACTTTTGAGTGACAAGATGAGTTCAAGTCTCCACATACCTTTTGGTCGGATGAAGTTCCACTGGTTCCTTGAGTAGTTCTCCGTCTTTGCAAGATAATCGCCATGGAGTCTGGAGCTCAACTATTCCTAACTATCCTAGACCGATACTTAGTCATAAGTATACTGACATATAGTTTTGATCACTAATATTGACAAACATGCTTGAGATAGCAACGCATGCGAGTTCGACCGAGCAATGCTCTAACAATCTCCCCCTTTGTCAATTTTAATGACAAAACTATCAATAAATATGGATTACAAAATAAATAAAACTTTGTATCTTCTCGTCCACATGCTTGATCTCCTTGGTGCTTCAACGTTACTTGAAAACTTCGTCTTTTCCAAGTACTCCCATGATTCCATAGATGTTCAATTCAGCATCATAGTTGTTGAAGTTCCGTAGCCATAACAATAAGAAAACAAAAGCTCTCGATCATTGTTATGCAGTGTGATAGTATTATTACACAACATCAAAGTTCTCATATCACAACTTCGACAACAATACTATGGTGATATGTATCACTCCCCCTTAGTCAATACTTTCGTCTCAACATGAAAACCACTCCCCCTTACATAATGACCCGTAAAGCACGTAAATCGTATGTATTTGTAGTGTGAACTACACATTAATTCTCCCATTTTTTGTCAATAAAATTGGCAAAGGTACGAAAACGGGATCCTAATGAAATTTCCACGAAGACGCTTCAAGACCAAAGAAAAGTACATATCAACTTGTTAGATGCAATCATAAAGCCGAGGCTAAATACATTCATCAAGGAGTTTATAAAGATACAAGATAACCCCTAAATAATTCCACAGCCACACTCCCCACAAATATATGGAAATTAAGCGCAAGTTCAAAAGAACTCTCCCCAATTTGATGTCATTCCCAAGAGAACAACAAGAGCGACCTTACTTTTACAAGAAAAGAAAGATTTTATTGGACACCAAAAACCATAAAGAAATGATTTTCTATATCCAAAATTCTCAATTAAACTAACCACAAGATAACCCATGATTAATTTAATCGGAATACACAACCAAAATAACCACAAAAGAATTTATGATTAATCTAGTTGGAAATTCTTGACATAAGAGAGCTTACGGAGCTACGACTAAGTTCACCATAAAAGAATTATTAACTCAATCGTCTTATGATCAACACAAGAAAAACTCATGGAGCATTGCAGTATACACATAAAATATGGATCAGGGACAGATCAATACTGCGGCATATACAAAGATTCATTCTATTTTCATGACTATTTGCATAACGACTTATAATAGACATAATCTTTGTTAACAAAAGATTTTAACCTATCTTCCATCAATAATTGACATAATAGGCTTAACTTTTGTTTGTCAAAAGTTCATCGATCTTGTATCAATACTTGCATATCGACATATAAAAGAGATAACTTTTGACATCGTATGGGACAATAATAGTTCACAGACGCAAACACACATATCCCATAACATATTGCAATATATAAAAACATAAAGATTAATACTGCAAAAATCATCTTCCAAAATTTTTTTAGAATTTAACTAAATAAACCTAAACAATAAAGATGAAAAAACGTTGGACATAGCTATGTGTACTCACAATAATGGCTATTGCAAACTATAGTTATTCTTCCTAAGACATAAGAAATAAATTCTCATAAGAAGACTTTCTAGACATTATAGAGAGATTTATTCAAGACTAGCTATCAGATTTCGAACACTTGTTAGTTCTTCCTTAGCTTCTTTCAGCTTGATCCTCACGAACTCGAGATTCTTTTTAGCAATCACGAACTGTTTACGTAGAACTTCAAAATCTTGAAGAAGATTTCCAACCAGTTGATGTGATAATTGAACTGGTTTCTTGTCTACATGATCAATTGCATGATAGCAGTTTATAAGAACAGGGTTCCCATAAAACTCAGCAATGTTGTTTCTTTCAATCTCATCATCCTCTTTGCACCCTTTCTTAGTTTGCATCATTATCTCTTGAGAGACTATTCCGTTCCCGATCTTGTATATACCAAGAAAATCTTCATGATATATATATATATATATATATGTACGAGATACATATAGGAAAACCCTAAGGTTACCCTCTTAGAAGTCGGTAATGGGCCAGGTACGCAAATGTTCACAGTTATGAACTAAGTTCTAAACCGTCACATTAGAGGAGCCTTATGGAGGCTTTGTCAAGGTGCAACAAGAGAGAGAGAGAGAGAGAGAGCACTAAAAGGTTCAGTGTTTCAACAAAGCATGATTTTCTCAAGAGCTTTTATGGATCAGCTATGCTTCAATATGAAATGAAATCTAGAGTAGGATTCTACTTAGAAGGCATTAATTTAAAGAACCAAACGAATAATTACAACAACCATTTTTGTCAAGACGAGTGCATCTTGAACTTTTTGTGCATCCTCATGAGGATGAAGCGAGGATGCACAGAATGACTGGTCAAGTTATAGACGGAGCACGTAGCTCATCATCGTTTTCCTTCTCTGAGTCAACAAGAGGATTAATTTCAAGAGAATTATTACAAGGAGAATAAGACATACCTGAAGATGCTTTCTTCCTTAATTTTTTGATTTTCCGTTTGAGATTATTTATACTAGTTCTTAAATCGGAAACATGATTATTGATGTGAATGTGATCGAAACCCGATATTTTTGACTCACTGTGATCCTTGCCACCAGATGACATTCCTTTCTTCCTTTGACGTCTTTTTCTATTTACTGGGATATCAAACTTATTATCTTTCCATATGACATTCTTTCCTTTATGAATGTCAAAAGAGTCAGTGTCATACATATAACTAAGAGAGGAATTATCATAGTACTCTTCTGGATTCGAGACTATGTTGTTTTCAGCACGGAGAAAATCCAGCTTGATTATTTCCTTGGACATCCATATAAGAATTTTATGAAGTTTTTTATTCCTTATCCTAAAACGACATTTCCGTTAAACATGACCCTTGTTTCCACAATAGTAACAGTTGAAAGAAATGTTTTTAACGACTCTCCTACGCCTTGTCTTTGAAGAATAACAATCTTTGTTTACCGGAAATCAGCTGTAATAGGTGAATTTTCACATGGCATGTTGTTATTGGCACAAACAAAATTGATCTTCCCAGTGTTAGGAGTGTCTATTCCTTTATAGGCCAGACCACGTGTATCACGATGCTCTTTACATGCTCCTATCATGGAAGATAGTTTTGTAGAGCTAGTGTTGAATCTTCGCAGATTCTCTTCTAGCAATTTTGTCTTGTTAACAGCTGTAGAGAGATCATTCTTCAGTTGTTTTTCCTTGGCAAGAAAAAGGCATTCTCTGTCGTTATAGTATTTCTGTTGAGAATCATACTTTGCCTCAGACTCAGCAAGTCTTTCTTTCAACACACACAAACTCTTTTGAAGGTTTTCACATTCAGTAATCTTTGAATGGACTTCTTCATCACGATCTTTAAGGATGGATTGTAGAAGTTTATAAACACTGTCATATCCTTTAAAGAGTTTTTTAAGTTTCCTATTTTCACGACAGAGAGGAAACAAATATTCTGCCAGATAGGCAGTAGATCCCTTTTTTTCTATGATATCATCAAAGAGTATGATATACTGTGAGACTTCTTCATCAATACTCGTCCCTCGTCTGAGTCACTTTCATCAGAAAGTTCATCCAATTGATCATCTAGGCGGTTTTCCCAATTGACATAGGTTTCTGACAGAGGGAGAGATATGAGAGAATTCTTAGAAGTCTCATAACTCTGGAAAGTATCGAGAGGATTCTTATCTGGTTTTGTGCAGTCAGAGATATCACTATTTTCCATAGAGTCAGATCGCTACAAACACAGACTTTTGAGGTCTTAAAGGTGTTTGCCTGCTCTGAAACCAATTGAAAATGCGGGGGTCTAACAACCTCACCCAATATTTCGATTAGAAATATGTATGGACTAACTCTAATATACTTTTAAGAGAATCAAATAGACAGTCAGACTCAATCTGCGAGTCTCGATTAAATACAAAAGAGATAAACTTGGATTGATACAGGTGTATCCGTACTCCTTTAGGAAACTTAGTTAATCTCAAGTTAAGTTGAGGGAAGAATCCTATTCTAGGAAGGAATTCTTGTTTAAGCAGAATTCCTAGTTAGGGATGAGTTTCGTTTTAGGCAATACTCTTAGTTTAGGAAATAGATTCCTAATAGAAGTCCTTGGTCGGCTAAGTACGATGAGGGATATAAATAGATGGCTTTGGCTAATAGCTAAACACACAGATTCTAGGCACAAAAAACCTAGCAAACAGTTTAAGTTTGATCCACTGTATAGAGAAGATTGTGAGCATAACAAAGAGAAAATTGTAATCGTTTTCTTGTTCATAATTTAGAGAAGATATTTTCTTCGAATTACTACTTGTGTTCTGTGTTCTTCTAAGTTTCTCGTCTATTATTATTTTGAATTCCGCCTTTATAGTAATAATTACCAAGGTACAAAGATCATACATATCAAGTTGGCATCACGAGCGAGGTTAGTTTCTAGGGTAAATCCCTGTGGTCTATGGTTTTCACTAGATCTCTCTACATAAGGCTTGGTGAGGTACTTGAGAAGCTAGAAGACGTTAAGAAAACAAGGGGATCAAGGATGACAAAGTCAGATGATGATCCTAAGGAAGGTGAACCACAAACTATGGAAGAAAAGGTGGCTACGCTGCAGACAGACATGAAGTCAATTCAAGTTACCCTTAAGGAACTGAGCAAATGTATTCGTTCTCATACACCCAAGCCAAACACGAAGAAAAAGATTATACCTTCACCTGTAGCTTCGGAAAAAGATGAATCGGAAGAAGACAATTCAGAAGAAGAAGATGATGAGGATGGGAAGAAGAAAAGTGATTTTCTTAAAAGTCCTACATCAACTAAACCTCATGGTAAGAGTCTGAAAATTGATTTTCGTGTTGATATTCCACTTTACGATGGGAGTGTCGATGTAGAAAAATTGGATGACTGGATTGAACGTCTAGAGACGTATTTTTCTTTTTTTGGATATGGTTCAAAGGAAAAGATTTCTTTCGTGTCATTGAAGCTACAAAAGCATGCTCTAACCTGGTGGAAAGCTTATCAAAGACAAAAGCTAGGTAAGGGAGCATTGTCGTGGAAAAGATTCAATGTAGTTGTAAGGAAACAATTTTATCTGGTTGGCTACCTTGATGAGAGATGGTTCAAGTGGTACAACTTGAAGCAATCATACAACCAAACCGTACAAGAGTATACTTCGGAATTTCAGAATCAAGCTATGGTTTTGGATTTAGACTTGGAAGATCATGTTATCTATATGAAGTATATTTCCGGGTTTCATGAGTATATACGGAAGGAGTTGAATATGTTTTCGGTAGATACTATCTCTGAAGCAAGTATTAAAGCTAATGCCATTGAAGGCAGGCTTAAGAAATCTGATTCAAAGGGAAATACTAAGGTGAAATCTGGAGGTACCACTGTCAAAGGAGGTGAAAGGAGCAAAGAAGAAGGGAAGTCTAGTGATAAGGAAGGTTTATCTTGCACCCATTGCAAGCAAACAGGTCACGTTGTCGACAAGTGTTAGGTTAAGAACCCTCATCTAAAGCCCAAAGGGTTGAAGAGGAAAAAAGCCAAGAAGGCAGCACTAGTCTCTCAAACTCCAAAGGAAGTCCACGGACTGACGGAACCCAATTCCAAGCTTTCTCTTATGACAGGGGCAAATGAAAGACCTTCTAAAGATGATCTTAGGGAGCGACTCTTCACAGTAAAGATGCAAGTCAAAACAACGCTAGTTGATGCTGTTATTGACCCGGGAAGTCAGAAGAATTTACTTTCAAAAGGAAGGGGGCTTACAAGTTTCACAACAGTGCACGCTCAAATTTGCTCTAGACGAGTCATATATTGACGAAGTTACATGTGACGTAGTTCCTTTGGATGTTTGTCAGGTGGTACAAGGTAGTCCTTACCTATGGGATAGAGATGCAACTCTACATATGAGGGAACAAAAGTACACCTTTACCAAAGATGGAGAAAGTTTTGTGATTCGGGCTATAGACTCTCCTCTTGAGGGAGCAAGCTTAATCACATCCACTCAGGCTAAGCGGTTGGTGAATGCTAGCACGAAGTTCATTCTCCTTCTGATCCTTTCTCTTGAGGAGAAGCCGAGTAGAGTTTTTTTGGCAGCCTTGTCTGCACAACAAGAAGATGGCCTAGAAAGGTTGAAGTTGAAGTATAAGGATTTATTTTCTGATATCACAGGACTACCGCCAAAGAGGAGTGTGGATCATGAAATCATGTTGACCGGGGAGAGTTTTATACCTAATATAGGTCTTTATCGCACGACCGTAGAGGAATCTAATGAGATCAAGAAACAAGTCCATGAACTTCTAGAATTAGGGATGATAGTGCCAAGTGCTTCACCTTATGGATCAACGGTGTTGTTGGTTCCAAAGAAAGATGGAGGCTGGCGTATGTATATTAAATATAGAGCATTGAGCAAGATCACAATCAAGAATCGTTACCTTCTACCTAGGATAGACGACATGATGGATCAGTTGGAAAAGGCTCGAGTCTTTACAAAGTTGGATTTTAAATTCGGATACCACCAGATGAGAGTTTGAGAAGATGATACATGGAAGACTGCTTTCAAAACCAAACAAGTCTTGTTCGAATGGTTGGTGATGCCTTTTGGTTTGTGTAACGCTCCAGCGACGTTTATGCGTTTGATGAATGATTTGTTATGACCTCTTATAGAAGATTTTGTGATTGTTTATTTGGATGATATCCTAATATACAACAGAACTTGGGAAGAGCATCTCGTTCACGTTGAGAAGGTGTTTAAAGTGTTACATGAAGGCCAGCTGAAGCTGAACGTAAAGAAGTGTGAGTTTGGAAAAGAGGAGTTGGTGTACCTTGGATTCATTGTTGGTGGTAGAAAACGGAAGATTGATCCAAGGAAGGTTGAAGTGATCACTAAGTGGCCTAGACCTAGTATCGTAACTGAAATCAGGAGTTTCTTAGGGGGTTGCACCTACTTGCGTAAGTTTATCCGGCATTTTTCGAATATTGCAGGACCATTACATGGTTTGACGGGAGCTAAGGTAAAGTTTGAATAGAAACAAACCCATGAAGACGATTTTCAGTTACTGAAGAAGAAGATTTCAGAAGCACCAGTGTTGGCATTTCCTAACTTACAGCGTACTTTTGAAGTTGAGACCGACACTTTTAGCTATACATTGGGAGGAGTGTTGTTACAAGATGGTAAACCAGTGGATTACCATTCAGAATTGTTCTCAGGTGCTATTAAGAACTACGCACCTTATGACAAATAATTTTATGTTTTATATCAATGTATCAAGCATTGGAGAGTGTACCTCTTAGGTAAAGAAGTAGTGGTACATTCAGATCACAAACCATTGGAATATCTACACGCTCAGAAAAAACTACAACAAGACCGATACATGAAGTGGATGTCTTACTTAATGACTTTCAATATTCTCATTAGGTACAAGAAGGGAGTAACAAACAAGTTGGCAGATATGTTATCTCGACCTCCAGTTCGAGCATTAATGATGGCCATGAGAATTCAACCAATTGTTCCTCAAGAGTATGCGGGGTCATATACATCCAGAAAAGACTTCAAGAAGGTGTTAGAAGGTTTGAAGAGTAGTTTGAAAGGCGACTTTGAACTTCGAGATGGATTGTTATACAAGGGTCAGTTACTTTGCATTCCAGAAGATGGAGATCGTTTACAATGGTTGAGGGAGGCACACACATCTCGAGTTGCTGGACACTTTGGGATGAATAGAACTCTTCTTAACCTTCGTCGCTATGTCTTTCGTCCAAAGATGCAAGATGATGTGGCTAAGTTAGTTAGAGGGTGTAAGTTGTGTAGCACATATAAACCTTCCAACAGAAAACGTGGGTTATATCTACCATTACCAGTACCATCAAGGCCTTGGGAGAGTATTTCTATGGATTTTCTTGGTGGGTTACCAAAGACTAAGTCTGGTTATGATTACTTGTTCGTTGTGGTCGACCGATTAAGCAAGATGATTGCATTAATTCCATGTACAAAGACGGTAACGGGAGCCGGTGCAGCAAATCTCTTCTTTGAGCATATGTGGAAGCATTTTGGTTTACCTACTTCGATTATTTCTGATAGGGATAGTCGCTTCCTTAGTCATTTTTGGGATTCTTTATGGAAGATGATGGACACTAGGTTGACGAAGAGTACAACTTTTCATCCACAAACAGACGGGCAAACAGAAGTGGTCAACAGGATAATGGTTCACATGTTAAGGGGATGTAATTCTAAGCATCCTAAAACTTGGGATGAGAGTTTACCATATCTACAGTTTGCTTTCAATAGAGCAGTTCACGGTTCTTCGGTAAAGTCTCCTTTCGATACGTGCTATGGTTACTTACCACCTAGTCCTTTTGATCTAGTATTTTCTAGTGACACCTCAATGGAGCGGAAGGAAGAAAGTGAACGTCAAAAGGCACAAAAGTTCTTGGAGAAGATATCTCAGATTCATGCAACTGTTGAAGCGCAATTAAAGAAGTCACAAGCCAAATACAAAGCAAAACATGACAAGCATCTTGTGCCTTGTAATTTCGGTGTTGGTGACTTGGTATGTTTAAAATTAGGTAAGGAATGACTGAAGGGGGGAGGTAAGAAGTTGAAGCCATTGAGATATTGACCATTTCGTATTCTCGATCAGATTGGTGACAATGCCTTTCGTCTAGATCTGCCACCTTATCTAGGAATGTACTCGGTAATAAATGTTGAATACTTGAAGTTGTTTGAACATCCATTACTTGATGATGACGGCTACGACACTATGATCTTACCACGAGTAGAAGACTTATGGTTTGGTAGAGAGGAACCACTCAAGGAAGACTGCATATTGGAGAGAAGAGTGACTACAACACGACAAGGAGAGATAGAAGCTTTTCTAATTGGATGTCAAGGTCAAGTTCCTAGCAAGGCCAAGTGGTTTAGCAAGGAAAAAGGGACTCTCGAGTTCCCTAACCTTCATTTTTAACTCTCACAGGAGTTCAAGTTCTTAAAAGGGGGACCCATGATACAGGTGTATCCGTACTCCTTTAGGTAACTTAGTTGACCTCAAGCTAAGTTGAGGGAAGAATCCTATTCTAGGAAGGAATCCTTGTTTAGGCAGAATTCCTAGTTAGGGAAGAGTTTTGTTTTAGGCAATACTCTTAGTTTAGGAAATAGATTCCTAATAGAAGTCCTTGGTCGACTGAGTACGATGAGGGCTATAAATAGATGGCTTTGGCTAATAGCTAAACACACAGATTCTAGGCACTGAAAACCTAGCAAACAGTTTAAGATTGATCCATTGTTTAGAGAAGATTGTGAGCGTAACAAAGAGAGAATTGTGATCGTTTTATTGTTCATAATCTAGAGAAGATATTTTCTTCGAATTACTACTTGTGTTCTGTGTTCTTCTAAGTTTCTCGTCTATTATTATTTTGAATTCCGCCTTTACAGTAATAGTTGCCAAGGTATAGAGATCATACATATCATGGATGGTACCAAAGACCAATATCCAAGGATCAATAAATATCCAATCAATAACCAAAGGTTGGATTTCACTATTGATCGATACAACGCACAACCTGTGATATTTCAATTATATAACAAAATATAATGCGGAATAAAAATAACACAGACATCAGAAATTTTGTTAACGAGGAAACCGCAAATGCAGAAAAACCCGAGACCTAGTCCAGATTGAACACCACACTGTATTAAGCCGCTACAGATAGAGCTGCACAGGAACCGAGCCGAAAACTCGGACCGGCCCGGAACCGGAGGAACCGTACCTGTTTTTGTGCCGAACCGAGGAATGGGGTACATGTACCGGTCCAAAAAATAGGAACTGAGGCTGATGAGGTACAGGTACACGGTCCTGTCCAAGTCCCGTACCGTCCCGGACCGAATGTACCGAAGAATTCTAGCCATTAGATTTAGGGGTAGTAAAATAATAATAGCCATTAGATTTGGGGGGGGGGGGGGGGTATATAGAACATCAGGCTAGGGTTTCTCATTTTCTTTTTATTTTTTTTCCGTCTTCTCTCTCTGAGAAGGAGAAGAACTCCATTAGATTTATAGGGAAGAGTTTTCTTCACTTCTCAACTCCACGAACACCAGTTACTTACACCACCAGTTACACTTACAAGTTACACCACCTCTCGATCCAGAAGAAGAAGGAGAAAAAAATCAGTGATTGTGTTTCTATTGTAAGTTTTTTTGCTTTTTTTCTTCTCCAATTTTAATCAATTTCTATTGGTTATTGTGTTTAAATTGTTTGATTTGGACTACTGGGTTCCTTGATTTTTTTTTATTTGAGCTTTATTTTGATTTGTGATGACCAATTGGTTGGAACTGGATTAATTTAATTTAGGGTTTCACAGGGTAAGTTATCACGCCAAGGAGAAGACGAAGGGAAAGGATTCAAGGAACCATCCAACTAAGAAATTGTTAACCAAGGGTAAGTTCATCAAAATCTTTGCTTGCAATCCTGTGAAATCTCTAATTTTTGTAGGATATTTCTGTTTCTTTGATTTTGAGGCTTCTACTTCAGTGATTTGAGATGCTAGAGATTGATTGGAGATGCTAATTCAGTTATTGCAAATATTGCAGTTTGCACCTTTTGGAACTGAAAAGATGATGTTATTGTTGAGTTTCTTCTTTTAATGTGTGTACTTTCTTTGGTTTACTTAATAGTAAATGCAAGCAGACTGTAATTGGATTCATATGAATTTCATAGTTTTTTGAAATAAATTTAGTGAACTTTCTTTGGTTTGATTTAGGTTTGGTTGAGGAATTGTATATGACTTTGTTTATCTATACAATACAACTAAGCTTAGTTGTCTAGTTACATGGAAGTTGTGTTGTAGTATTTGGTTGAACTATATATGACTTTGTTTGGTGTTCTCTAGTTACATGGAAAGAGAGTGTTAAGTCATTTTAGAAGCTCTTTATCTACAAGGATAGTTGAGGCATTGCTTTGCACTCAAACCTGGCTAAGGAAGCCAAAAAAACTTGATCTTCTAAGTGACTATATACCATATGACAATGTTGTAGTTGAAGAAGGTAACATATTCTATTCACAAATTTATTTTTCCTTGTTACTTTTTTTAGTAATAGTTACTAACTGCCTAACTTGATATTACTTTTTTTTTGCAGAGATACTGGGTCCTATCAACAATAATGCCACCACCAGTGCAGCCATGGAATAGATCTCCACAACCACTTCACCACCAATGCTACAACTTCAACTAACTTGCTATTAGTTGTTAAGATAGTAAAACTTAAAAATTAAGACTATTGTATTGTAGTATTGTTTGTGTTGGTCAGTGTGTGTGTTTGTGTGTTACTGCTGCTACTTGTTAGTTGTTATTTATTCAGATTTTCAAGACTTTGGTTGTTTGGCACTTTGGATAACTAGTATTATTGTTACTTGTTAGTTGTTACTTTGTTCTTTGATTGATATATTGCTTAGTATATTGAAAAACAGGTAAAATAGGTACTTAATTTGTCTGGAAAACTAACAGGAAAATCTGTCTGGAATTCTGACAGAAAGTACCGATTTGTACCGAAACCGTACCTGGTACCGTATGTGTACCGAATGGTACCGGAACCGAGGTACAAGGTACAGGTACCGGTCCAAAATTTTGGAACCGAGGCTAGGGAGGTACAGGTACTCGGCCTCGGCAAGAACCGAGCCGAACCGTACCATGTGCACCCTTAGCTACAGACACTAGCCTACTACAAACTAACTTCGGTATGGACTGTAGTTGAACCCTAATCAATCTCACACTGATTCAAGGTACAGTTGCGCTCCTTACGTCTCTGATCCCAGCACGATACTACGCATTTGATTCCCTTAGATGATCTCACCCACAACCAAGAGTTGCTACAACCCAAAGTCGAAGACTTTAATAAACAAATCTGTATCACACAGAAAAGTCTACAAGGATAGATAAATTTATCTCCCACAGATAAACCTAATAGTTTTGTTCGGTATTTTGATAAAAATCAAGGTGAACAAGAACCAATTGATAACCGGACTTATATTCCCGAAGAACAGCCTAGTATTATCAATCACCTCACAATAATCTAAATCGTATGGTAGCGAAACTAGATAATGTGGAATCACAAACGATGAGATGAAGATGTTTTTGATTTCATTTTATCTTTCCCTATCGGAGATATAATCTCAAGTCAATTATTCAATTGAACTCGTACGATAGAAAATGGAAAAGATCAAATCGCTCAACTACAAGAGAAGTAGTTTCGTCTGGCTTCACAATCCCAATGAAGTCTTTCAGTCGTTAATCGACGGGGTCTCGAGAAGAAACTTACGATTAAAAAAGAATCTACTCTAGCAAACCAACTAGTATCACAGAGGAGGTGTGGGGATTAGTTTTGCACAGTTGCTAGACGTCTCCTTATATAGTTTTCATATCAGGGTTTGGAATCTAAGTTACCTTGGTAACAAAGCATTCAATAATCACCATTAGATGAAAAACCTGATTTATCCAAGCTAATATCTTTCAACCGTTAGATCGAAACTTGGCTTGTCACACACAAATGAAATGTATTCATTTAGGTTTGAGTAACCGTACCTAAACGTGTACATTGGTTGGTTCACAAATGGTTGACCAGTGGTTATCCATATGAGTGCTTTCATATTAACCGTATTCATCTTTCTCATAACTAGTTCAAATGACTCATAAGAACTAGTTCAAGAGTTGTTCAATTGCTTAGGACTTTATACATAGACACAATTGAAACAAAATAGGTTTGATTCATTTGAATCAATTCATGAAAATATACCCACGGTTTGCAAAGATTCCATTCCTTATAATTTATTGTTTTAAGTCCATAAACTACCGATTTGAGAAATAACTAGCTTGGGTACGTATACGGGTATGCGTACCTTAGCTACCGGATTTTGAGTTGGTTTTATTTTCCAAACTCAGCACACTTTTTCGGGTGAAAAAGTTCCGCCAGTACGCGTACCTAAGGTGACTGGTTTTTGAGTTCGTAAACTTCAAAAATCAGCAAAATTTCACGGACGTGAATTTCCGTCAGTACGCGTATGGGTACGCGTACCCAACCTGTCTCCTTCAACAATACCGCATGCACACATATGCACGCACTTGGTTTTCCGGCACATGGATTTATACTCTAATATGTGAACACACTATATGCTTACATCCATAGGTAGTTACATATTCTCAAATCTAAATTTCAATCGTTGAAACATTCTTCTATAATGTTATAACAGTCGTTAGACATAAAGAATCGACTATCGTCATCAAAGCTATTTTCAACATTGAAACGTCATCATGACGTTCGTCACGGGTAAAGATGAATATGGTTAAAGCAAAAGCTTACCAACACGTATTTCGAGAACACGATAGGCGAGTAAACTCGGCTCGAAATAGCAAATGTGTATGTATGAAAAGTATCATACTTATACGAATTTTGTCTCAAGAGTAGGAGATAGAGCAGATAGACTTTTGAGTGACAAGATGAGTTCAAGTCTCCACATACCTTTTAGTCGGATGAAGTTCCACTGGTTCCTTGAGTAGTTCTTCGTCTTTGCAAGATAATCTCCATAGAGTCTGGAGCTCAACTATTCCTAACTATCCTAGACCGAGACTTAGTCATAAGTATACTAGAAATCAAGACATATAGTTTTGATCACTAATATTGACAAACATGCTTGAGATAGAAACGCATGCGAGTTCGACCGAGCAATGCTCTAACACTATCTTTCTTTGGACAATGCGCTTCAGAGCATTGCATTCACTGGTAGGATGATGGATAAATCTGTGATAATGGCAATATCTTGAATCTAGCATCTCTTGATTAGTTGGTGGGCGCCATACCGAGGGTAGTTGGACCACCCCCTCTTGCACCCAAATTTCCAGTAACTCCAAGACTCTATTGACAGGCAGCGAGAAGCGTGGATATTCTGGGTCCGACTTCTCTTGCATCAATGGATGTGGTGGGATTTCTGGTGGTTTTTGGAATAAAGCACTTTTCAAGGGTGGAATTGATGCTTTAGCAATCATGGATTCATGAGCGGACCGTTTACTTCCACCATATTGTTGAAGGGTAATTTCTTTTGATGGGCCTGTGTCAGTGGCGGGGACATGAGATTGTTGGGCTGGGTATTGCTCGTTCCCATAAGCGTCTTGGGAGATTTCCCCTTCTTCCGGCGCCTCTCTCGTAAGTAAGGCACTCGTGGCTGCGGACTGTTGGACGACTCTTTGAACCTCCGCGAGAGTTTGGAGATAAATGTTTTCCAACAAATATTCATAGGCTGGCTCTTTACCCTTGTCCTGTAGACGTTGTGGCACACCTGGCAAGTATCCTTCCTTCGTCTTGGAAAAATGTCTTAGCTCCCTGTCATCGGCAGGATTCAATTGAATGCCCTTCTGCTCTTGTGTGACATGGCTACGTGATCTTTCTGCGTCTTCATTGGTAGGAGTATGAGCCTTAGCCAAAGACTGAACGTCCTTAGTATTATCTTTGAAATTAGTGAGATCCTTCTGACAGGTACCCGCTTATTTTTTTCACAATCGACTTATCATACTCTTCAGGATACGAAGCGTCTCGTTTTGCCGTCTGATAATATCGACTTGGTTTGCATCCATATCTTCTAGCATTATTATCACGCCTTTCGTGGTGGTTGGCTTCTGGCTGTTCATTGCTTTTGAAAAGTTCGAATGACCAGGATACATCTGGGAAATTGGAATCTTTGACTGAAATGAGTTTTAGTTAATGATTGGATTCAGCCTAAGATCAATTGGGATGGAAATGAAATTGATAATTGAATTTGATATTGCAACCGAGAGATTAATCTCCCACTGTGGTCGCTAGTTGTTTATGGGTAAAAACTGTTTCTCCTGGTTTTGGTAAATTTTGGTGTGTGGATGAGAAACAAATCTAAACCTAAAACAAATGCACTGCACGGGAGTAGTTTATATTCGAGAGATCAATCTGTACAATCCTGGCCTAAACCAAGAAATGACCGTTCAAGTCTTGCTTCGGTCACAAAGTGAAGGGGAATGGTTGGTCTTAGGGAGGGAAGCGAAGAAGGTGTTGAGACCAGAATGGCTAATTCTGAAGGTGTGGCTATTTTATGACTTGTATCGGAATTTGGAACTGACTTGCGGAATGAAAGCTATCAGTTCTTTGATGTTTTCTGGATACTGTGTTGTTGTTAACGAAAAACTTATTGTTTGGTGGAAATAGGTGAAACCTATTTATACAAGTCATAATTGAATGCACCCTGGTCCTGTAGGAAGTGGGAGTGATTGAGTGATGGAAGAGTGGAGTAATGTGCAATTGCCAGAAACCACGCTTCCACGATGAAGGAAACAGGTTTTTTTACACCCATTACTTCTTACTACCACTAACTATCCTGTTTTCTGACACTTCTTATAATGGGCGTGTTGCACGCCGCACGCTGTAAACCGCCAGACCAATACCTTGATGAGTATCCCCCAGTTTGTGACATGTTTGATGTCTCGAGTGTTTTAGTGAAAAGGTGTAGCACTTTGCTATGTGTGGCAAGTCAAAGTCAAGAGACTTGCCGCAGGAAAATAGCATGTGATGCTATTAGGCTCGTCTTGGTTGGTCCCCTAAAACTTGCCACAAGCATGCCAATTCTGTGGCGAACTTGGACGGCTGAGATTGTAACTCATGAGAAAGGGTAGCCATTGATTATAGCCACATCCTGTTGGTGCCTGACAATAGCACAGTGGCGCCATTGGCATATGTCAATGGCGTAGTGGCACTTTTAGCGCATGCCAGTGGCACGCTGGTGCAAGTAGCGCCTGGCGTATCCATGGACGCTAGATTTTGGCACATTGGTGTTAGACCCAAATGTGGTGTGGCAACATCAGTTCCAGTTTCCATATCAATCCTAATGCTCTGTGGAACATTATTTGGCTTGGTTGGCGTAGCAACTTTGCCTAAATTAGGGTTTGGCATGTCGAAACCCTAATTAGCGCATACGACATGCAGCATGAGGCCGTGGCACAACGACGTTTTATGAAAACAGTGCCAGAGCCACGCCAAAGGGACCATATCCAGGCCATCATGTGGAAACAGCCACAGGAGCAAGTATTGCCACGAGTGGCTATGATATGACGCCATTCCTGGGGTTTCCTGGGTCCCGCATGGCTCGTGGCATGTTGTGGGGCCCAAAGTGGCGTGATTTGAGCCACAATTGGAAATTAGGGTTTTGGTTAACGCGCCTAAAGTAGAGTCGTGCTTCTGACTAGAAAACCCTAATTTAAGCACACCATGGCGTTGGCCACAAACAAGAAGTGGGTTAGCACGTTGGCGCGCTATTTATAGCATGTTGACACGATTGGCATGCTACTGCGGCATGTTCGGCATGCTACTGCGGCAAAGTGGCACGTTTGGCATGTTCGGCATGCAAATTAGTGTATTGGCGCGGCATGGCATGTTTGGTATGCCACTAGCACGCCGGAGCGGAATGGCACGTTTGGCATGCCAATTAGCATGTTGGCGCGGCTTTTGGGAAGCCAATTTGGTATCATGACCATCTGGCGCAACTTTGTCTCTTTTAATATTGTGGCAGGTTGAACGCCACCTGATTGGTCGAAAAAGAGGGGGTCGGCCAAGCATGGGTGTGCGTGTGGCGGGTTTAAAGCGACCTGAATGGTCGTTAGGAAATCGGCCCAGCCATAACTCATGTGCGTGTGGCGGGTTTAAGGAGACCTGATTGGTCGACAAGCTAGGGGACGGTTGAGAAACATGGGGTATGGCCGCTTGCAAGTGGCGCCGGCTGAGCTATGGCATGGCCACACCTTCCTTTGTTGCTGCTCCTATTTTGTGGCTCCTTTCATTCCTTGTTTTCTGATTTTAGGTAGGATTTTGCACCTACTAATCCATGGCGGATTAATTACCTAGTTTGCCTAGGCTTAATTTCGACAGGCAAGGTCTAATATACTGCACAGGGAGTAAAACCCTAATTTTTGCAAATTACTCAGGGTAATATCTGAATCTTGTGAATTATCACAAAATTGATTGAATTCTATGTGTTGACACAGAGTTATTTAAGTTCATTGCCAGAGAGCAGTATGCTTTCCGATTAAATATTTTATGCAAGGACCTTAACCTTGATACTTGGAAATTCGTGCTACTCTGCTGGGAGTGAACACAAATTGTTATGCCATATCAACATTAAGGGTTCAGCCGGGGAACATAGCACATAAAGCATTCAAAGAAACTTATATTAACTGAGTAATACAGGCAAGGTGCCAAAATTTACAGAATATTTGGGATTGTTGCTACATGCACCATTATGGATAAATTTCATGAGAAAATACTGAGTTGCTCAATAAAGGCGCCAGTGAAGAGGTTGAACACTCACCACTTTTACATGGCTCCGTTTCCTTATAGAGTGACGTCACATTAAATGCGAGGTTTTACAATCTTAACCCTGAACTAAAAACCACCATCAAAAGTTGGTAAGCTTTCGCTTTGGCCAAGTTCATCTTTACTAGTGACGAAAGTCATATTAGTTTCAATTACTTGAAAATCGCTTTGACGAAAAATAGTATGTGAACAACAACTATATAACGTCCTCTAAGAATGTTTCAATTATTGAAATGAGAGTTTAGAATACATAACCATGGTTGGATATAAACATTGTGAGACAACTCATATGTGTATAAGTCCAATATCCTTGAACCAAATCATGCGTACTTTGCTGCTCAGGATAACCGGAACTAAAGTCCGTGTACCAATATGCGTACTGCCGAAAGTTCACATCCCGTGAATTTCTGTTAGATTTGTGAACCGAAAACAAACTTAATCTGGGTACTTAAGTCCGCGTACCAGTATGCGTACTTAAGTAGGTTATTTTCTAAAAACAGTTTAATTCGCGAACTAAGACGTTTATATTTTAAGGAATGCAATCTTTGCAAACCGTGGCTATAATGTTCATGAATCGATTCGAGTGAATCAAAACTGTAATTGTTTCAATTGTGTCTTGTATACTTCTATGAGATCTAAGCAATTGAACAACTCTATAACTAGTTCATTTGAGTCATTTGTACTAGTTGTGGTAACGAAAACTAAGGTTGATATGAAAGTGCTCGTATGGCTAACCTATGGTTAACTACCGTCGAACCAACGACTTGTACACTTGAGGTACGGTTACTCAAACCTAAATGAAGTTACATTTCATGTGTGTATAAAAATCTAAGTTCGATCTAACGGTTGAAAGATATTAACTTTTCCTCCCAGAAAATTCTGTTGAGTTTGAAGTTTACGAACTCATGAACCAGTCACCTTAGGTACGCGTACTGGTGGAACTTTTCTACCCGAAAAATTATGATGAGTTTGGAAACCAAAAGCCAACTCAAATCCGGTAGCTAAGGTACGCATACCCGTACACGTACCCAAGCTGGTTATATTTCTCAAATCGGTAGTTTCATGAACTTAAACAATAAACCATTAAGGAATGCAATCATTGCAAACCGTGGCTATATTGTTCATGAATTGATTCAAATGAATCAAACCAATTTTGTTTCAATTGTGTCTATGTATAAAGATCTAAGTAATTGAAAAACTCTTGAACTAGTTCTTATGAGTCATTTGAACTAGTTATGAGAAAGATGAATACGGCTAATATGAAAGTGCTCATATGGCTAACCATTGGTTAACTATTTGTGAACCAACTAAGTGTACACGTTTAGGTACTGTCACTCAAACCCAAATGAATACATTTCATTTGTGTGTGACAAGATAAGTTTCGATCTAACGGTTGAAAGATATTAGCTTGGATAAATCAGGTTTTTCATCTAACGGTGAATATTGAATGCTTTGTTACCAAGATAACTTGGATTACAAATCCTGATTTGAAAACTATATAAAGGAGACATCTAGCAATTGGAAAAACTAATCCCCACACCTCCTGTGTGATACTAGTTGGTTTGCTAGAGTCGATTCTCCTTTAACCGTAGGTTTCTTCTCGAGACCCTGTCGGTTAACAACTTGAAGACTTCATTGGTATTGTGAAGCTAGACGAAACTACTTCTCTTGTAGTGAGCGAACTGATCTTGCCATTTTCTATCGTACGATTTCAATTGTAAGATTGGCTTGAGATTATATCTCCGATAGGGCAAGATAAAAAGAAATCACAAACATCTTCGTCTCATCGTTTGTGATTCCGCAATATCTAGTTTCGCTACCATACGATTTAGATTATTGTGAGGTGATTGATAATTCTAGGTTGTTCTTCGGGACTATAAGTCCGGGTTATCGATTGGTTCATGTTCACCTTGATTTTATCAAAAGACGGAATAAAACTTTTAGGTTTATCTATCATCGTAGACTTTTCTGTGTGATACAGATTTGTTTATTAAAGTCTTCGACTTTAGGTCGTAGCAACTCTTGGTTGTGGGTGAGATCAGCTAAGGGAATCAAGTGTATAGTATCCTGCTGTGATCAGAGACGTAAGGAGCGCAACTGTACCTTGAAGCAGTGTGATATTGATTAGGGGTCAACTACAGTCCAAAGTGTCTGTAGCGGCTTAATATAGTGTGGTGTTTGTTTATGGGTAAAAACTGATTCTGCTGTTTTTGGTAATTTGGGTTATGTTGAATGAGAAACGAATCTAAACCCTAAACAAATGCATTGCACGAGAATGCTTTTAGGTTCGAGAAATCAATATATAACACTCTGGACTAAACCAATAAATGGTCGTTCCAGATTCAATTCGGTCACAAGGTGAAGAAGAAGGGTTGATCTTAGGGAGGGAAGCGAAGAAGGTGTTTGAGATCAGAGTATTAAATGAAGGTGTGGTTGTTTATGACTTGTGTGTCAGAAAATGGTTTCTGGATACTTGTGTTGATAACACTTGTGTCCTCATTTGAATAGGTTGAAAAACCTATTTATACAAGTCATTTGAGCGCAACCCTGATCTCGTAGGAAGTGGAGAAAGTTAAGTGGTGGAGTAATGGAGTTGTGTAAGAGGTGGTGAACATTGCGTGATCACACCTTCATCCACTACTCCATCATTCTTAACTGTCTGTCTTTTCCTAACACGTTCTCGTAACGAGCGCGCTGCACGCTGTAAACCGCCAGACCAATACCCAAGTAAGCATCCCCCAGTTTGTGACATGTTTGATGTCTCGAATAAGTAGGTCAAGTCGTGGGACCCGCCGCGGAGAATAGCATGGTGCTATTAGGTGAAACAACTAAGTTGTTTATGAGGCCGAAATAAAATATGTATGTATTCGACGCATGTAAAGCATCTCAAATTAATCGATGTGTATGAAGCATCATTGTTTTTGAGCTTGATTGAATAAGTCGCGAATGAGCGTCTTAAAAGTGGAAGCGTGATCGACCTCATTTGGGCGATCGTTTGGTGGCTCTAGGGGTCCGCCATTACTTGGCCGATCGCCTCATGTGGAAGAAGGATGGTCGGTCTTCACAATGTTGCTTTGCTTGTTTTCTAAAAATAAATCTACACCATCCAACTAGGCTGGCGAAGTTGGATGGTCATGGTCGTTTGCGGCAGTTTCAAACTGTCATTGACACGACTTTAGGGTTTAGGGGGCCGCGCAGCCGACCCTCTTTGGGCGAGCGATTTCGAGGCATTGAGCCCTAGTTTGTGTAGGCCGATCAATCACGTGTAAAGGTGGGTCCACCGTGATCACGTTGAAATCTTCGGGGTTGCTTGAAGTTGGATCTAAGTCGTTCAACTAGGCCGGCGAAGACGGATGGTCGTGATTGATTTGCGGCAGTTATGTATTGTCGTGACCTAAATTAGTGTTTTTGAACACAACACGTCTTCTCAAGTTCGTGCAAGCGGTCGAGCACCCTATAGGATTTCTATAGGCAAGTCGATCGTCCAAGGGGAAAGTGGGGCCGCCAATGACCATGCTGGCACCTCTTTGATCATTCCATTGGAAATCTCGGTCGTCCAACAAGGCTGGCAAAGTTAGACAGTTGTGATCGATTTGCGGCAGTAAGCCGAAAACACCGATTAGGGCTTCGAAGCAGCAGTGTCTACCCTAGTTCAATCGAATGACTTGGTGTGCTATCAATTCCCATGAGCAATTCGATTGGTAAGGGATAATATCGGGCCGGTGGTGAACGCATTGGCATTTCCTTGATCGTTTTGAACGCGATCTAAGCTGTCCAACCAGGCTGGCGAAGTTGGACGGATATGATGACCCTTGAGACCGTTTTTTACGGTCTTAGCTCGTTCGATCCATTCTTGCACAGCGCGATCACCCACGTTTGGCATCAGCGTTCAAAGCACTCCGCGGCTGAGGGAATGGGATTCGATCGTCTGGGGCACTAGTGGGTCCGCCGATAGTCACTGCGATGATGGCCTAATTCTATTAGGAGTAAGTTATGCTTGTTAAATCATGCGGCCAAGTTGTATGGTCGTGATTGTTTCTGAGACCTACATCAACAGTCTAGATTTTAAGAATAAATGCGTGTTCAATCACGCCAACTTTAATTAAAAGTGTGTGAACACATCGATCTCTTTGTCAGAGAGATATAACTCGTATGAATATTTTTGTGCAGATCCCAATACTAACACTTCGGGAGATTCATGCTACTCTGCTGAGAGTGAGCATTGATCGTCATGTCATGTCAGTATTGAGAGTTCTACTGGGAACATAACACGGGAAAAATATCAGGCGAGTCATGCATTAGTTAATAATGATGTCATAAAATAGAATTCACAGAATACTTGGGATTACTACTGTGCGCACCATTCTGAATAAATTTCATATATACTGAGTTGTTTAATACATGTGTAAATAAAGAGGTTTGAGCATTCGTTACTTTCAAATGGCCTTTAATCCTTTGCAGGATCGCTAAATATAGGGTTTTACAACTTTGACCCTAAACTAAAAACCACTATCAACATTGTTCAATCTGGACTAGGTCTCGGGGTTTTTCTGCATTTGCGGTTTCCTCGTTAACAAAATTTCTGGTGTCTGTGTTATTTCTATTCCGCATTATATTTTGTTATATAATTGAAATATCACAGGTTGTGCGTTTATATCGATCAATTGTGAAATCCAACCTTTGGTTGTTGATTGGAAATTGATTGATCCTTGGATATTGGTCTTTGGTACCATCCAAGTTTATTATCCTTGTATTTGATAAAGACTCGTAGATTTCTATTTGCTTGAGTAAAATCAAATCAAGAGAGAGATATTAACTCCTCGATATACTTTTCTCTAGATTGAGTCTGACTGTCTAGTTGATTCTCTAGAAAGTATATTGGAGTTAGTCCATACAGATTGTTAATCAAAATATTGGGTGTGGTTGTTAGACCCCCGCTTTTTCAATTGGTATCAGAGCATCCAAACAAGTTCAAGACCTTACAAGACTGTGTTTGTAGCGATCTGACTCTATGGACAGAGGTGCTTTCTCTATTAACGTACCACCAGTCTTCGATGGCTCTAATTACTTATGGTGGAAAATTGCTATGCGAGCTTTTCTTCAAGCACGTGATTTTCAATCATGGGTATATGTTGTTAATGGCTATGATGCTCTCGTTGTTGCAGTATGTAACGTTAATGTTCCAAAAAAATATTGGCGAATATGATGTTGCTGGGATACTTGATGCGAAGAAAAACTCCGACGGTTTGAATGCCATCATACATGCCATTACCCCAAATCTTCAGCACCATGTGTCAAATTGCACTAGGTCTAAAGATACGTGGGATATCTTAGAAACCGTATTCGAAGAAAATATCAGTAAAAAGGAAGTTAGGCTTCAAAACCTAAATTCCGATTGGGAAAACCTTCGTATAGCAGATGAAGATTCATTTGATGAGTTTAATCACAAAGTGTCTGAAATTGTTAATGCACCTTTTGCATTGGGTAAGACTATTACTGAAAAGGACATCGTGATGAAAATTCTCAGATCGCTGCCATCTAGATACGATTCTAAGAAGCATGCCATCGTTGAGGGAAATAACCTTGATAATCTCTCCAGAAATACGCTGGTTGGGAAGCTTAAGATCTTTGATCACGAACGTTCATCCAAATTTAAGGATGTTGCGTTCAAAACACTAAAAGACACAAAATTACTTGACAAAAGTAAAAATGTGTATATCTCTGAAGATGATCACTCTGAGGCAGATTCATCAGATGCAGATCTTGACAAATCGGTCTCGATAATCACAAGACAGTTTAGAGATCTTTTATTGAAGAGAATTAAACGGTTCTCCAGAGATAAGCCTAAAGCATCAGTCAAACCTCATAATCGTATTCCTCCTAAAAACAGGGACACAGATGAAACTGATGAAGAGGATATGCCTCAGTGCTTTAAGTGTAAAGGATTTGGTCATTTTGCAAACGAGTGCCCAAATCGTAGAAAATACACTGGGAACAAAGGTCTTGCTGCGACACTTGATGAGATGTCTGACAACTATGATTCTGATTAAGACAAAAAATTAAGTGTTGCTCTTCTATGTGAAAATATTGATTTTGATAATTGTAGCAATACATACATCAATCTTGATAATCTTTTAGAAGAGAGCCCAATCAAGATGGAAGAATCAATTGAACCCTCTGTTGGAAAGCCTTCGTTTAATGTTTCAGGATCTACCTTGTGCCTAGCAGCTTGCGTTTCAAAGGTGCCTGAATCATCTTTTGTGTTGACATGCTCCTATTGTTCTCTCAAGGGACATGAGTTTTCGAAGTGTTTCAAGTCCAAACACAAGATGAGATATGTCAATAAGCTTCAACGAAGAGCAGATCGTCTAGACACCAAGCTTAAACTCGCGGAGAAAACAACTGAGGTATGTAAGATCTTATCTTCCTCGAAGAGATTAGTTTCCAAAGATAGAACTGGGCCATTAGAGAAGAAAACATGGTCTAAACATACGGAAAAACAGGGTTCCATGAATTCCAACCAAAAGGGTCATGGTGGACAAATTTTTGTTCACTACAACACAACTTGCACACCTCAGGCTTTAAAATAATTTTTTTTTGTTTTCTAGCTTTGTGTTGTTTGGAATTTCTTCATATCACTGTTGATATTGTAAAGGACATGTTTGTCAAAATAAGAGGATTATTATCGACAATTCTACTCTTTATAGAGTTGTGAGTTGAACGTGTACGAACCTATTTAAAGGTTTCGAAACCCTATATTCCTTTTTCCTTCTCTGATACTCTTTATATCTTAAGACTGCTTGTTGAGTTTCGATTGTGAATTCCTCTCACAAAACCGTACTTTCATGGAAAATCCAAGCATCTTGTCTTCTGATGGAAAAGATGTCAATATGATTGTTAAGCCATCAATCACTAAGGAAAAAGAGAAATCTCAATTGCCTCCAACGTTAAAAAGAAAAAGAAGGAATGTGAGGAATCCAAGAGTTGTTCTTTCAAACTCTCAGAAGTTTTCTGATGTTCTTGAAGAGTTGAAGCTGGCAAGGAAAGAGATTCAGCAAATAAAGGCTTGTGTTTTAAGATCATTGGAAATTCAGAAGGCCCTAGTTCGACATCATCAGCCAAGAAGTTTTATTGGCATTGACTCCATACTCCATGAACCATATGTTCCAATGGATGTTGACGACAAGGAGTTCGGGGACGACAAGGAATTTTTCAAATATCTTAATGTATAGGAAATCTTCTATTTTCGTGTTTTGTATAGAAGAATAACTAGAGTTTGGAATATCCATTATTATGAGTACACTTAGCTATGTCCAACATTTTCATCTTCATGTTTTTAGATTTATTTTAAATTCTAAAATTGTTTTGGAAGATGATGATTGCAATTTTCAATCTTTATGGTTTTATATATTGCAATATGTTATGTGATATGTGTGTTTGCATTCGTGAACTATTATTGTCCCATATGATGTCAAAAGTTATCTTTTTTATATGTCGATATGCGAGTATTGATACAAGATCGATGAACTTTTGACAAACAAAAGTTAAGCCTATTATGTCAATTCTTTGATGAAAGATAGGTTAAAATCTTTTGTTTACAAGGATTATGTCTATTATATGTCATTATGCAAATAGTGATGGAATGAATCTTTGTATATGTCGTAGTATTGATCTTTCCCTGATCCATATTTTATGTGTATACTGCAATGCTTCATAAGGTTTTCTTGTGTTGAGCATAAAACGATTGAGTTAATCATTCTTTTATGGTTAACTTAGTTGTAGCTCCGTAAGTTCTCTTATGTCGAGCATGTTCAATTAAATTGATCACTTTTGTGTTTAATTTGATTGTGTATTCCGATTAAATTGATCATGGGTTTACTTGTGGTTAGTTTAATTGAGAATTTTGGATATAGAAAATCATTTCCTTATGGTTTTTGGTGTCCAATAAAATCCTTCTTTTCTTGTAAAAGTAAGGTCGCTCTTGTTGTTCTCTCGGGAATGACATCAAATGGGGGAGAGTTCTTTTGAACTTGCGCTTAATTTCCATATCTTTGTGGGGAGTGCGGCTGTGGAATTATTTTGGGGTTATCTTGTATCTTTATAAACTCCTTGATGAATGCATTTAGCTTCGGCTTTATGATTGCATCTAAATAAGTTGATATGTACTTTTCTTTGGTCTTGAAGCGTCTTCCTGGAAATTTCATTAGGATCTCGTTTTCGTACCTTTGCCAATTTTATTGACAAAAAGGGGGAGAATTAATATGTAGTTCACACTACAAATACATATGATTTACGTGTTTTACGGGTCATTATGTAAGGGGAGTGGTTTTCATGTTGAGACGAAAGTATTGACTAAGGGGGAGTGATACATATCACCATATTATTGTTGTCGAAGTTGTGATATAAGAACTTTGATGCTGTGTAATAATACTATGACACTGTATAACAATGATCGAGAGCTTTTGTTTTCTCATTGTTATGTCTACGGAACTTCAACAACTATGATGTTGAATTGAACATCTATGGAATCATGGGAGTACTTGGAAAAGACAAAGTTTTCGAGTAATGTTGAAGCACCAAGGAGATCAAGCATGTGGACGAGAAGCTACAAAGTTTTTATCAATTTTGTAATCCATATGTATTGATAGTTTTGTCACTAAAATTGACAACGGGGGAGATTGTTAGAGCATTGCTCGGTCGAACTCGCATGTGTTGCTATCTCAAGCATGTTTGTCAATGTTAGTGATCAAAACTATATGTCTTGATTTCTAGTATACTTATGACTAAGTCTCGGTCTAGGATAGTTAGGAACAGTTGAGCTACAGACTCCATGGAGATTATCTTACGAAGACGAAGAACTACTCAAGGAACCAGTGGAACTTCATCCGAACAAAAGGTATGTGGAGACTTGAACTCATCTGTCACTCAAAAGTATATCTACTCTATCTCATACTCTTGAGACAAAAGTCGTATAAGTATGATAGTTTCCATACATACACATTTGCTATTTCGAGCGAGTTTACTCGCCTATCTTTTTCTCGAAATAAGTGTTGGCAAGTTTTTGTTTTAACCATTTTCATCTTTACCCGTGACGAAAGTCATGATGACGTTTCAATCTTGAAAATAGCTTTGATGACGATAGTCGATTCTTTATGTCTAACGACTATTATAACATTATAGAAGAATGTTTCAATGATTGAAATGTAGAGTTCTAGATGGTGGATTTTCGACAAAGGCTAAAATCGTAAACCCATAATTATACGAACTCCTGATCCAACAATCAGATGTGAGTATTGAGACACGGGTCTCTCATCGAATCCTCTGACTGAGAATACTGTCTCTCAGAATACATGAAGATATGTAGTCTCTCGGCTGGACAACGGCATATCCCATGAATACTGAACACTTCAGTAATTATTTCTATATAGAATCACGAGATTGACGGCTCCTAGACAGCTTGCTCTGCTAGTATAGAGCGATAACGTCTTCAGGATACAAACAACAGTTTTCCCTGACTATATAAAGGACATGAAGCTCCAGCAAGCCCATGTCAGAATAATTAATGCTCCTAGACAGCTTGCTCTGCTAGTATAGAGCCATCAGTTAATTATTCTTAAAATTCTTGGATTCATCCACTGAATTTCTGAAAATATTCACATATTTTCGTAATATTTCGTTACTTCAATCTATGGTTCTTCCCAACAGAAATCCATGGGTTAGTAATAAATATTCAACGCACGGGCTTCTGAGTTACCTCTAAGTAATCCCCGGCTCAAAAGGTGCAAGTGTACTCAATGATGATGCACTAACAATCACCTCACGAACGAGTATTTCAAAATACGACGAAACGATGAACCTATACAAAATAGGAAGGAAAATAATAAATAATTGAAATATTGACCAAGACGCTGGGAGCATGGGCCCACTGACTGGACGTCCGTGCAACGGTCAATCCCACGCCAGTTTTATATTTTTGTCATATTTTTAATTATTTTCGTTGATCTTATGAAAATCCTTTCATTTGAACAAATATCCTTCGTTTTGAGGAAACTCCTCAGTTTCATGGTGTTTCCTTCACACCAAGGAAATAATATAAAATTAGGGAAAATATTGTGGGGCTGTGGTTATTGGCCAACCGGCCATGCCTTGATTCCAACCGGCCCCACACCTCATGGTTCCTCATTATTTTTATTATTATTTCCCTAATGTCATGAAAAACTCCTTAATCTCATGGTATTTTCACAAAACCGTGAAAAATATAATATAAAATTAGGGAAACTCGTGGGACCTGGCCCCAGCCGACCAGCCATGCCTCAGCCGTTCCCACATGCCCCATTATTTTATTATTATTATTTTAAGGTTTCCTTGATCCCATGAAACTCCTTGATTTCATGGTATTTCTCTAAAATTATGAAAATTCCTTCAAATCATGGAAAAATACACATAAAATACATAAAATTAAGGAAACTCATGGGACCGGGCCCTAGCCGGCCCCACATGCCCTTATTTTTATTATTTTAATATTATTTGCTTCCTTGATCCCATGGAAACTCTTTCACTTCAAGGAAACTCCTTAATTTCAACAAATTCCTTTATTTCATGATATTTTCAGAAATTCATGAAAAATAATATAAAATTAGGAAAAGCACCATGGGACCGTGGAACTGGCCGGACGGCCATGCCTTGGCCTCAGCGGTCCCACACTTCAACATTCCTTCATTTTATGATTATTTTCCTTCATCTCATGAAGTTTCCTCAGTTTCAGCAAAACCCTGATTTTGTCATATTTTCTCGAATGGTTGCTCAAACGCACGCCAGAAAATATCAAAATTCTCAGGACTGAGACATGGACGTGTTGGCGATGTGAGCATGTTACCTTGACTGACCAAGGTTGGCTCTTTGGCTTGTAAGAATCCGGTCCCACGTATTTTCACGATTTGACCTAATTTGCGCAATTGCACGTATTAGGTCCAAAACTCTTCCAAATAATTTTGGAATTTCATGGAGTGATCGTCAGTCGATCCCGTGACCACCCAGGGCCAGTTTCATGACCCCTTGGTCGGTCCCTCACCTCTTCATAATTAATTAGGTTTTATCACCTAAGGCTCAGACGAGGATTTTTCGAATAAATGATTAAACCAGCATTTAATCATTCTTTCATCAACAAATCACCAACTCTTCAAGAGACCTTGGTATTTGCTCACATGAGCATATGGGCACTACATGGTCGATCCATGATCCCATGTAGCCAATCCCTCCTTCATTCCATGGTTGATTTTGAAATAAACCATCAACTGGTCATCAATTGATAAAATTAGGGTTTTTGAGTCCAAGGATCATAATTCCAGATTCGAACACTAATATATTTACGATGATCTCATGATCAGTATTCTTATTAATTATGCTCGGTTCAACTACCAGTATTCTAATTAATATTTTATTTTGGTCACGCTACCAATAATTCATCAGACGGGCAACACTTGCTCAGATAAGCAATATTTGCTCAAATCAAGGAATATTGGTTCAACTATCAATATTCAAAAATTCAGAGCAATACTTGCTCGCCTTAACTGTCAACGTGAGAATTATACTTTTGTCTCAACAGACACGTTCAATTTATGAGTAACATTTTGCAAAATCATGTTCAACTCAGCAAATACATGGACTCATCGTCCCATAAAATCATGAAGTCAACACTTGACTAATTAACCACGAGACGTTAATCGTGTCACATGGGGGGATATTAACTAGGGTTTTGGTCTGGCGGTCTATGGCACGTGTGTTCATAAACACGATAGAATGTGAGCAAGTCGTGCAATAAGTTGAAGGAGTTAACAAAGTAGTGGATGGAAAATCGACCAAGTCTCCGCACGATGAGCAACTGGTTTCAAACACGATTTCCATTTCCCCACTCTTTGATTCCATCAACTGTCACACTTCATGGGATCATGGTGTCTACAATTCCAGCAATATAAATAAATCTCTGAAATCATGATTGAATATATAAGAATCTCACGTCTCACAGACAACACGAGATCAACACCTCATCAATTGAGCAATTACTCTTAACTGAGCAACTTCAATCATTCAGAACTTATCTTATTCAGAATTCACAACACACCCACAATCTTTGATTACCATTGATTCCACACATTTCTAAGCTTCCCTCCTACAGATCAACCCATCCTCTCTTGTGACCGAATTTACTCTGGAACGGCCATTGTTTTGGTTTAGGCCGGAGTACTATAAATTGATCTCTCGAATTCAAAGCATTCCCTTCTTGCAGTGCATCTGTGTAAGGTTGAACGTTTCGCTCGGTTCAAGGAGTCTCCTCCGTACGGTCGTCTCCTCAATCCCGTGAAAACCAGCAAATCATTTTGCCCCATCTACAAGAATTGAGATTACGTAACCAACTATGGATATAAGCATATATAGTGTGTTCGCACATTAGTGTATAAATCCATGTACCGGAAACCAAGTGTGTGCATATGTGTGCATACGGTATTGGTGAAGGACACGGGTTAGGTGCGCGTACTGGCTGAACTTTTCCTCTCGGAATATTTTGTTGAGTTTCGAGTTTACGAACTCATGAACCAGTCACCTTAGGTACGCGTACCCGTACGCGTACTAGCGGAACTTTTCTACCCGAAAGATTCTACTGAGTTTGGAAACCAAAAGCCAACTCAAATTCGGTAGCTAAGGTACACATACCCGTACGCGTACCCAAGCTGGTTATATTTCTCAAATCGGTAATTTCATGAACTTAAACAATAAATCAATAAGGAATGCAATTTTTGCAAACCGTGCCTATATTGTTCATGAATTGATTCAAATGAATCAAACCGATTTTGTTTCAATTGTGTCTATGTATAAAGATCTAAGCAATTGAACAACTCTTGAACTAGTTCTTATGAGTCATTTGAACTAGTTATGAGAAAGATGAATACAGTTAATATGAAAGTGCTCATATGGCTAACCATCAGTTAACTATTTGTGAACCAACTAAGTGTACACGTTTAGGTACGGTCACTCAAACTAAAATGAATACATTTAACTTGTGCGTAACAAGCTAAGTTTCGATCTACCGGTTGAAAGATATTAGCTTGGATAAATCAGGTTTTTCATCTAACGGTGAATATTGAATGCTTTGTTACCAAGGTAACTTGGATTGCAAACCCTGATTTGAAAACTATATAAAGGAGACATCTAGTAATTGGAAAAACTAATCCCCACACCTCCTGTGTGATACTAGTTGGTTTGCTAGAGTCGATTCTCCTTTAACCGTAGGTTTCTTCTCGAGACCCTGCCGGTTAACGACTTGAAGACTTCATTGAGATTGTGAAGCCAGACGAAACTACTTCTCTTGTAGTTGAGCGATCTGATCTTTCCATTTTCTATCGTACGAGTTCAATTGTAAGATTGGCTTGAGATTATATCTCTGATAGGGCAAGATAAAAAGAAATCACAAACATCTCCGTCTCATCGTTTGTGATTCCGCAATATCTAGTTTCGCTACCATACGATTTAGATTATTGTGAGGTGATTGATAATTCTAGGCTGTTCTTCGGGAATATAAGTCCGGGTTATCGATTGGTTCCTATTCACCTTGATTTTATCAAAATATGGAACAAAACTTTTAGGTTTATCTGTGGGAGACAGATTTATCTATCATAGTAGACTTTTTTGTGTGATAGAGATTTGTTTATTAAAGTCTTCGACTTTGGATCGAAGCAACTCTTGGTTGTGGGTGAGATCAGCTAAGGGAATCAAGTGCATAGTATCCTGCTGGGATCAGAGGCGTAAGGAGCGCAACTGTACCTTGAATCAGTGTAATATTGATTAGGGTTCAACTACAGTCCAGACCGAATTTAGTTTGTAGTAGGCTAGTGTCTGTAGCGACTTAATACAGTGTGGTGTTCAATCTGGACTAGGTCCCGGGGTTTTTCTGCATTTGCGGTTTCCTCGTTAACAAAATTTCTGGTGTCTGTGTTATTTCTATTCCGCATTATATTTTGTTATATAATTGAAATATCACATGTTGTGCGTTTGGATCGATCAATTGTGAAATCCAACCTTTGGTTGTTGATTGGAAATTGATTGATCCTTGGATATTGGTCTTTGGTACCATCCAAGTTTATTATCCTTGTATTTGATAAAGACTCGCAGATTTATATTTGCTTGAGTAAAATCAAATCAAGAGAGAGTTATTAACTCCTCGATATACTTTTCTCTAGATTGAGTATGACTGTCTAGTTGATTATCTAGAAAGTATATTGGAGTTAGTCCATACAGATTGATAATCGAAATGTTGGGTGTGGTTGTTAGACCCCCTCTTTTTCAACGTTATTCTGGTTGCCGCCTCTGCTAACTCAACAAGAGTCTGTGAAAAATGAGGGTACCCAAATATGCCACAATCTTTTATTTATCAACCTATAAGTCCTCTACCGAATGTGATCGTGTACGGACAAAGTTGAAACAATACAAAAAATTCGGTTCACACTTCGTGTGATCGTTTATGGATACGAGATCGAGACAATACAACAACAAGGTGTTCACTTGATAATAAGTTCGGTAATAATTGAAACTCGATATGACCAATATCAATTGTTACGGAATTAACGTACGTGTGTAATTTACTTAATTATAATAACAATTATAATGTGGATTACAAAGTAAAAGATACAACAGGATTTTATTAATGAGGAAACCGCAAATGCAGAAAAACCGCGGGACTTAGTCCAGTTTCGAATACTCTCAGAATTAAGTCGTTATACGAAATCTAATGCCAACTTCGTATAGTTGAGACCAAGAAGATTACCCCTAGATACTTAGTTTCTTCAGTATCCCTATGCCTTCGACTTCTAGAGTCATGCACGTGAGTAGCAAGTCCTTTGAAAGAATCTGTTTGGAAAACACTCTAATAAATCTTACTAAAGATATTGTTGAGTTGTTGACAAAGGCTCTTATGTTTAATCTAATAAACTACTTTGTCTGGTTAGATCAATCTAAATATTGATTACTGAAATAATCAAGTTCTAGATTCACAATCAATCAATATAGATCTCAGAGAGAAACTATAAATCGATGTCGATCTCATGCAACTAATCAACCAAGTCTATCAAAGATAAACTGATTCTAGTTGGATCCTAGCCAATCAAGGTTTGTGCACTAAGTCCAAAAGATACGAAAACTAATAAGAATTTTTCTTCGTCTTTAAATCTTTTATTTCCTTCAAATACCTGCACAACACCACGGAGTCTGTTAACAATGGATTATCACAAGATGTCTTAGATCCGAAGATGGTACTAAAGATCTCGTCGATACTTTGATCTAGTTTGATTTAGCCTTATATCAAAAGAGAAGGTTTTCAAGAATAAACAAATTAGGTGCAATCAAAGTTACAACAATTGTTTGTCAATCAAATCAATAATCGAAAACTAATAACATTGTAATTATCTGGTTTCCAACCAACGGTACTCGTAGAGCTTCTTGATCCCACAGAAGTCTTTAAACTAGCGGTCGTAAGAGATTTCACCTAATTAGGGTACTTTCCTCTCCAAATAGACGGTTCCACCAGAAACTACAAGAAATAAAGTTTGCCTGGCTCTTAGGATAGTTTGCAAGTGGTGAGACTTGAAAGATACGTTAGGAATGGAAACAAGATCAAGTCAATATTATTAACCTCAAGTGGAAGGATGATGTCATAGTTGTAGCCGTTACTTCTTCTCATTATTCAGGTCTTCAAAATAATACTTGTATGTCTCAACATTCCTAGACTTTCTAGTATAACCTATTTGACTCTACTATTTAACTAAGCGACTCTAGATGAGTTTTGATACTAAAATATGACAACCAAACTTGACATACCAACACTTGGTGGGTTCAACCGAGCTATGCTTTAATAGTCTGGAACTTGAAATTCCTCAGGTTCCACTTAAACACAGTCGTCATTCATCGAACACAAAATTCAACTAGAGTTACTTCCTTGTTGTATTCATGACACTCGACGAAGATGTTTCAGAACCGCGTGATATACTTTCCGACTTCTTCCTCCACCCGTTGATTGCATTTGCTTAGGTCGTTCGTGGTAACCTTCTTCCTGGCTGAGTAGAACTCCTCAAGAACATCACAACCATCACTGTCTAAGATTATCATTCCAGGTGAAGGTTATCTCTAAAAGTGATTTTGGAAACTCTCTCAAACATAAGCTTTTGTTGGAGGAGCAAGTGTTCATGCTTGATAGAAAGCGGCTAAGCTGTTCTCTTGCATTCTCTCGATCAGTATAGTTTTTGTATTTAGTCCTTAGGATATTTGTTTAGCTGAATATGGAGGATTCATGTAGTCGTGGTTGCCATGTTTCACTACCCGATAGTTCGCCTCCAGGTACTTGGCGATCGCGTTCTGAAATATTCCGTGTGAAGAGCTTTCCTTCGTCAGGATGATGAGGGACTGACGAAGGAAAGCTCTTCACACGGAACATGCACCTAGGAATTTGGTTTAGTCCCCAAGAATCCCTTATTAAGGGTCATCAATTTTCAACGTTTCCTTGTATTGATGGTTGTTTTTAGCTTATGGTCAAAATCGTAAAACCTTGCATCTGATGTGACGTCACTCTGCAAGGAAACAGAGCCACGTGTGCTAACCTCCCCACTGGAAAATTTATTGAGCTGCTCAATATACTTACATGAAATTTATCCAGACTGGAGAATTACAGATGTTCTGTAAATTTCGGCGCCTCACGCATATTCACTTAATATAAGTTCCTCTGGATGCCTTCTATGCTATGTTCCCTGGATGAACTCTTAATGTTGATATGGCATGACGATTTGTGTTCACTCACAGAAGAGTAGCATGAATCTCCAAGTATAAAGAATAAGATCTTTGCATAAGGTATTCCATCAGAAAAGCATGCTGCTCTCTGGAAACGAACTTAAAAGAGCTCTGTGTCGACACATAGAATTCAGTCAAACTGACTAACTTGCAGAAGTTAGGGTTTCACGCCTCGCGTAATATACCATACCTTGCTTGTCAAAATTTCCTCCACAGAGCACTGGAAGTGTGGCCACGCCCTAGCTTGCCGGCCTCACTTCCCATCGACCAATCAGGTCGCCCTAAATACGCCACGCGTATTCCGAACAAGGTCCGCCCCATGTTACCTGCCGGACCCCTTTCCATCGACCAATCAGGTCGCTTTAAAACCGCCACAGCGCACTGGAAGTGTGGCCTCTCCCTAGCTTGTCGGCCCCACTTCCTATTGACCAATCAGGTCGCCCTAAAGGCGCCACACTCTCACCAGAATTGTGGTCGCACCTTTTGTTTGGCCGGCCCCCCTTTTGTGGCCAATCAGGTTACTCCAAATTTGCCACCATACGTTAAAGGCCAAATGCACCTTGCAACGCCAACATGCTACCTGGGAAACACGCTGATAGGCACATTTATGTGCCTAAATTGTCCTCAATGTTTCGTATTGTTGATACTCGTTTTCGTCCTTATTATGGTGTTTTGTGTATTTTTAGGTATTTTTGGAAAATAAATATTGTTGGAAAAATTGGCTCGAAAAATCACTCGGAACACCCCCGGAGGACACTTGCTATATGGAGCCCAGATTTGGTTAAGGGGCACCTCAATTACTAAGGGGCACATCAATTACTAAGGGGCACCCCAGGTCACCCCCAAAACAGGCATCTGCTATTCGCACCCCACATCCGGTTAGGGGGACACCACCTTCTTCTTGGCGGGAAAAAAAAGCAGTTCTCTGGTGAATTTTTCGATCGAAATTTGAAGGATTTCTGGGTAGACTAAAGGGCCGAAACTTAATGGGTAGTTGTGATATGTCCTAACAAAGCTGGTATGGGTGCTTGTTTCAATCAAAATTGGCTGGAAAATCCGTGACAAGAAAACAGGGCAGCCCGTGCATGAGAAGAATAATTCACGAGTTTTTGAAGATTTATGCGTGTTCTGCTCGTGTATGATGACTCTAGAAACACTCTAGACCGTGTAGAAGGAAAATAAGGAAGGTTGGACAGCTGCTGATGCTCGGATGAAGAAAAAATATCCGGAAAATATTTTCTTTAACTGCCGAGTTTAATGAAGAATATTGAGAATTTTGGCGTAATTAAATGGGGCTAAGGAGTATAAATATGTTGAGGGGATCATAGAGAATCGGGGGGGGGGGGGGGGGGGGAGAGATTGAGAGAAGTTTAGAGCACCACAGAGTCAAAAAAATCGAATTTGCAGAGAGACCACCTGCTGCTGCTGCCATTGAAGAACACTGAAGAAGAACACGAAGAACGGATCTGCACCAGCAGTCGTTTCTCTACAGTAATAACGACTCACACTTGTGGGTCGTAATCAGGCAGACTTATTTGCTACGGCGTTTGCGACACAGCAGCAGCAGTCTTATTTTGTCACTGAGGGTCGTAGTTCTCTGGTTTGTAACAAATATAATTGTTACAAACCCGGTTTTATTGTATTTCTCATATTCTCATCATTTGTAAACCATTTTTGAGCATCAATGAAATTATTTGAGAGGTTTTCCAACATGATGAGCGGCTAATTCTCTCGTAACCAAGGAAATGGATGAAGCTATTCACACATGAACAATGGGTAACTATTTCATTTTCTCTAATATTTAATTATAATTCACTCAATCACTGCTTTTGCAGAGTTCTTAAAAGTTTACATAATTTTCTTCATTAGTTGTGATTCAATTAGATAGATTATGCTTTGGTTAGATAATCTATGCTTAAGTGATGCAATTAATTTTTGAGAATATGTTTGATTATTTGTGGATTAAGAAACAAAGGATTAAAAGGATAATTAGAGTTATGAAATATTTGACATCATTCATGTGTAATAGTGGATTTTAGTGTCTTGGTTACCTCTCGCCCACTTTGTTAATATTTTTGTATATAATTTTATTAAATCTTTGAATTTAATCTTCACAAGTCCGAGAGTTTGAACCTCATTACTACAACATCATCAAAAACAAAATCATTTTGGCACCGCCGACGCGGATTTGTGCTTAGGTAGAATTTTAGGTTTTTTTTATTTCATTTGTTCTTTTTACGTTTCTTTGGGTGTGTCTTTGTATTACAGGTTTGAAGTTGGATACTAAAGACTTGGAATCAAAGCTTAAAGCTAAAAGAGAAGGAAAAAGACAAAGCAAAAAAAAAAAAAAGCGAAAGAAAAAATTAAAAAAAAAGAGAGAATTTATTATTTATTTTTTTTAGAGACCTTCCATTTTTTATAGTTATTATTTTTTTGTATTTCTTTTCTTTTGCACTTTATTTGGACTTTGGACTTGGACAATTATTATTTTTATTTTTTTAAACCCTAAGGAAGGGTACATTAAATATAAAACTGTTTGCAGGGAAGGACGACGATTACAATATCGTCTCGGCCCCTCGGGTTCGCACATGACATAGGAGTCGTGGCCCGAGTCGACTTCAGCGGTTCTGCGCCCGTCTGGTACGGGAGGTAAGCTTTCGAAACACCCGTGAATCCCCTGTCAGCGGGTTTATTGTATGCCTTAAGGTGAATATATGTTGAGGATTTGAATACGGTTGTTTTAATTTCCTAGTAAAGGGCAAGGCCTGGCCAAATTAAGATAAGGACTCGGATTTCATCACCGTTTCCTTCTTGCCCGCTTTAGGAAAACGAAACCAAACGCGAACCTAAGCTTAAAATTTTGACTAGAACGAGACCTATAGGGTAACGAGCTTAGTAGGAAAGTCGTTCGAAAAATATTGGTTACTCTTTTAGCATACTTCGAAGTTCATGATGGTTTCTGTGAGTTGAATGCGTGACTGCCGCCTTGTGATAGCGGTGAGGCCTTGGGTATCAAAGCTCCACTGAGCTTCCCTCCCTCAATTCAACTTACTTTGACTCGGATTGATTCCAGAGGGGTTTGCTTAAATTGTAACGAATTCCCTTTCGAAGGATTAGAAGCTGGTCTAGAAACAATCTAAGTGGAGCCATCATGCTTGTTTTTTGCTAGATTTTATAGGTTTGATTTGGTCGAGTCAGCCTTGTTTGTGATTGTGTAGAATTCCCTTGCAATTAAGAATGTCGAACTGGTATGATAGAAGCCAATACAATGATTATCGACCTGAATTTGAATATGGACATCATCATTTTTATGACCATGTTGGGAATAGTGGTTGGGAACGCCATCCTTTGGAAGGATATGGGTCATACCCTGGTGAGCCCAATTACTATCCACACATGCATCAGTCTTACGAGCAAGAAGATTATAGTACTAGTTCTTCGTCTCTAGAGGATACAATCAAACTATTGAAAAGTAGTCCTTTTTATGATCCCTCTGTTCATATTCCTCCTTTAGAAGAGTCCCTCAGGGAATTAGCTGAGTCGACGCGTAAGTTAGCTGAGATGAATAGTGTAATTATAGACGAAAGAACTACAATAATGAGTAAACTTTCTATAGAGGAATCCCTCAAGCTGATGGCTGAGACGAACGAAAGACTTGCTCGAAATAATCTTACTTTCCAATATAGTGTTTCCAATAATACCCTTAAAATGAGGATAGTTATTTTCATAATCAAGATGACGAGGTTAGAATTGGTAACACTACTTGTTTTGATGAGGTTCGATCTTTTTCATGTTATTATGATGAGGATAGTGTTGATGGAGAATCATACTTATGTAGGAATAGTGATCAGGAAATGGTTACTCCAATTGAGCTTTACAATGATAATATTATTTCTAGTTCAAATCCAAATAATTTTAATAATTATTCACCTATTCAAAAGGACGAGGATTTGACTAGAGATACCCTCGTTTTAGACGATGTAGTATTTCCTGTTTACAAAGCCGATAATGATTTAGAGGAACGAGTTTATTCTGAGAATAATGTTTTAGAGTCTAGCGATTTAGAAACAATAGTCTTAGACGAAGAAGATGAACTCGTAGAGCTTTTAAATATGAGTGAGGATGCATCACCTGAGTATAACCTAACAGAAGCAATTGACCATTTTCAGGATTCCGATGATCTAGAAATTAGGGAAATTGTAGTTAGTCTACCTAGAGACACAAAACTCTAAGTTTGGGGGTGATTATCATTCTCCCTGTGCTTTACCTTTAACTCTTAGAAAGTTCCCTCGTGTAGGGATTGACATTTGTGCCTCAACCATCGTTCAAGATTATCTCCATACACGTTTTCCCGAACCTAATAATGTCCAGAAAGAAGTTCAGTCATTAGAAACCCATCCTCTGGTTGATGTGGTTTGCCCAGGCTATGATACCCTTATTGACTTTGTTTTCCCACCAAATAGTTTTCTTCCAAATGTGGGAACGTTTATATTTCAAATGTGTCGAATATTTAGTTGTGAGACTAAACCTAAATGCTTTAGGAAATTAGAATCAACACATTTTCTTAAGAATGACTACTACCCTCACTGTGGTCAATTTTGTAAGTCAAACCTGATTGACTTAGAGGATCCTCAATTATTTAGGTTATTATTATGTGCTTCTAAATTTTTATTTGAGTTTTTACAGACTCTAGGACCTAATAATTCGGATCTCACTTTTGAGGAGTTGCAGCCTAAAGAAAATATTTAGACCCTTTTATAGAACCTGAACCTGAACCACAATTAGATGTAGTTGTCTTAATCAGGAAACTAGGTAAGGGCATGCTAGTCTTGTTCATTTTCTTGGTTTACTGCAGTTTCCTTTGGTCAGCTCTATTTGGTTTTGAAGACCCACAGTTATTCCGGCTACTGTTATACGGTTCGAGTTGACTAATCCTTTCCTAATGGCTGAAGACTTTAAACTTAGCACTTCTTGGGAGGTAACCCATGCTCATGCAACATGGTAATATCTTTCCTTAACTCTTTTTCTTCAAGTAGTAACAGTTTCTCCTTGTTCATGCTTTTAATTTTATCTTTAGAACATCGAGGACAATGTTAGATTTAAGTTTGGGGGTGGGGAAGAACTTTTTAGTTGCACTTTGAAACTTCTAGCGTCACATGGTATCCGGTTAGCTAAGTTTACATACTGTTTCTCACCGAAAAGATAGAAATTGGAATGCTAGGGATAACAACCTTTTGAGACATTAGAGAAAAAGACATTGAGATCCTTGAAATTCAGGAGAGAACTTGTTCCTTTTAGAGGGTAACCGTGATGGACCTAACCATACATGATGGAAAGGCAAGTAGGTCAGGAAATGCCAGAAAGACAAAGCAACCTCACAATGTAGTCTTAGTTACTGGATTGCGACTCTCTCTCAGTAGAAACTTATCATCATCAACAAGCGGAGCGACATCAAAATCTATGAAGAAAGTTGAAGACGTTTTAGGTTTAGAAGCAACAATAGAAAAGAATGATTCAAAAATCAAAGTTGAAGTTATAAGAGCAAATGATATAAGTTGTTAGAATCCATGATACCAAGACATCACAAGTTGCGAAGATCCAAGTTTTGAAAGTCCTTCTCTCATGGCCATGTAAATTGTTGTCTTGTAATTTTTGTTTCAAAAAAAAAAAAAAAAAAAAAAAAAAAACACAAAGGAAAAAAAAATGAAAAATGAAAAAATATCATCGTTACGTTTTGTTCAATAAGGCCAAAGGGAAGTAGAAATTTATAAGTCAAGCAAGAAATCGAAGAGAAGAGTTAATTTTCAAGGTTCTATGAGGTTCGATAGTTTATCATCAACAGTTGAAGACCGAAGAAGACGTTGTTTCTCTATGAGAGAGTCGAAGAAAGATACATTGCTTTTTTAGTACGCTAACAAGATCTTTCTAGCACTGGTTTAACTCATCACACGTAATTAGTCCAGCTGTGTAGCAGATGTCCCTCTCATCTTTATCTCTCTCTTAATCTTATCCAGCTGTAAAGCAGCGGACGCATCTGACAATGTTTATCTAGCTGTGTAGCGGATATCTCTTTATCTAGCAGTGTTGCGGATGTGTCTCCCTTTTCTTCAGTCAGCTTTAGAGCTGACACCTTTAATTTCTCTGGCATTCTAGTTACTTGGAGATAGGTTGAGAATATGTATGTCCTCATAGCTCTTTGGATACTTGTGACCAATTAGAAGTAATGGTTTTGTGGGAACACCTCTGGTAAACCCTCCCGAGATTAACTCGGTTTTATTTATTTTTTATTAGTTTTGCTCGAGGACTAGCAAATAATAAGTTTGGGGGTATTTGATGGGCGCATTTATGTGCTAAATTGTCCTCAATGTTTCGTATTGTTGGTACTCGTTTTCGTCCTTATTGTGGTGTTTTGTGTATTTTTAGGTATTTTTGGAAAATAAATATTGTTGCAAAAATCGGCTCGAAAAAATCACTCGGAACACCCCCGGAGGACACTTGCTATATGGAGCCCAGATTTGGTTAAGGGGCGCCTCAATTACTAAGGGGAACATCAATTACTAAGGGGCACCCCAGGTCACCCCCAAAACAGGCAGCTGCTATTCGCACCCCACATCTGGTTAGGGGGACACCACCTTCTTCTTGGCGGGAAAAAAAAGCAGCTCTCTGGTGAATTTTTCGATCGAAATTTGAAGGATTTCTGGGTAGACTAAAGGGCTGAAACTTAATGGGTAGTTGTGATATGTCCTAACAAAGCTTGTATGGGTGTTTGTTTCGATCAAAATTGGCTGGAAAATCCGTGACAAGAAAACAGGGCAACCCGTGCATGAGAAGAATAATTCACGAGTTTTTGAAGATTTATGCGTGTTCTGCTCGTGTATGATGACTCTAGCAACACTCTGGACCGTGTAGAAGGAAAATAAGGAAGGTTGGACAGCTGTAGATGGTCGTATGAAGAAAAAATATCAGGAAAATATTTTTCTTTAACTGCCGAGTTTAATGAAGAATATTGAGAATTTTGGCGTAATTAAATGGGGCTAAGGAGTATAAATATGTTGAGGGGATCATAGAGAATCGGGGGGGAGATTGAGAGAAGTTTAGAGCACCACAGAGTCAAAAAAATCGAATTTGCAGAGAGACCACCTGCTGCTGTTGCTGCCATTGAAGAACACTGAAGAAGAACACGAAGAACGGACCTGCACCAGCAGTCGTTTCTCTACAGTAATAACGACTCACACTTGTGGGTCGTACATCAGACAGACTTATTTGCTACATCGTTTGCGACACAGCAGCAGTAGTCTTATTTTGTCACTGAGGGTCGTAGTTCTATGGTTTGTAACAAATATAATTGTTACAAACCCGGTTTTATTGTATTTCTCATATTCTCATCATTTGTAAACCATTTTTGAGCATCAATGAAATTCTTTGAGAGGTTTTCCAACATGATGAGCGGCTAATTCTCTCGTAACCAAGGAAATGGATGAAGCTATTCACACATGAACAATGGGTAACTATTTCATTTTCTCTAATATTTAATTATAATTCACTCAATCACTGCTTTTGCAGAGTTCTTAAAAGTTTACATAATTTTCTTCATTAGTTGTGATTCAATTAGATAGGTTATGCTTTGGTTAGATAATCTATGCTTAAGGGATACAATTAATTTTTGAGAATATATTTGATTATTTGTGGATTAAGAAATAAAGGATTAAAAGGATAATCAGAGTTATGAAATATTTGACATCATTCATGTGTAATAGTGGATTCTAGTGTCTTGGTTACCTCTCGCCCACTTTGTTAATATTTTTGTATATAATTTTATTAAATCTTTAAATTTAATCTTCACAAGTCCGAGAGTTTGAACCTCATTACTACAACATCATCAAAAACAAAATCACACGCCATGCTAGTTCGGCAACATGCCAATACGCTACCTCGGCAACATGCCATGCTACCTTGGCAACACGCCATGCAACCTCGCAACATGCCAACTTCGTGGCAACCTGCCATAAATAGTCACCCGCGGAAATTTCTACCCCTGTGGACGTTTCCACACTATGGACTTGCTATAGTTCCTTTGGCATATCCATGGCGCCATTCGCACAAAGCTAGCGCCATGGCGCAGCCGCACGCCACATGCGGTAATTAGGGTTTCAACAAACCCTAATTTGAGCAAACTGCTACCCAAGCCAACAATGTTCCTAGAGCAACGGGATTGGCATGGCAACAGGGCCGATGTTGCCATGCCACATGTGGGTCCGACTCCATGGCGCTTTGTCCAGGACAAATCTTTCCAACGACACTAAGACTTGTCTGGGCCAAATCCTTCCAACGGCGCCAAGACTTTTCCAGGCCAAATCCTCTCAACGACGCCAAAAATTGTCCACGACGCCAAACCCTAACTTAGGCTGCGGAGCCAATTTTTAGCTTTGGCCGTTCCGCAACATCTCTGGCATACCACTATGTCGCGGCTACTAGCATGCCGCCATGCCATGGCTACGCCACCGCCATGCCATTAGCATGTGGCCGGCGCCACTTCACTATACAACAAGATGTGGCCATGATCAATGACCATCCTTATTCATGCCGCAATCTCAGCCATCCAAGTTCGCCACCGAACTGATAGACTTGTGGCAACTTTTAGGCGACCAACCGCCTAAATCCAGCGACCATGTCTACATCAGGTGCCACTTGCGCCGTCGTGCCACTGGCATGCACAAGTCATGCCGCAATGCCACTGCGCCATTTTCAGGTGCCAACACAAGGTAGCCACAATCAACGACCACCCTTATTTATAAGATTCGATCTCGGCCATCGAAGTTCGCCATCAAACCGATAAGTTCGTGACAAGTTTTTAGGCAACTAGCCAAGACGAGCCTAGCATTACATGCTATTTACCGGCGGCAAGCCTCTCAATTTTAACTTGCCACACGTAGCAAAGTGCTACATGTTTTCCACGGAAACACTCGAGACATCAAAATATGTCACAAACTGGGGGATGCTCATCAGGGTATTGGTCCGGCGGTTTACAGCGTATGACGTGCAATGCGCCCGTTACAAGAAAGTGTCATGAAGTAGGATAATTAGTGGTGGTGAAAAGTAACGGTGTAAACAATTCATTTCCTTCATCATGGAAGAGTAATGACCGGCGGTTACACGAATTCACTTCCTTCATCATGGAAGCATAACGTTTGGCAGTTACACGTTACTCTTTTCTTCTACTACTCAATCGTTTCCACTTCCTACGAGACCAGGGTACGTTTCACTATGACTTGTATAAATTGGTCTCACTTATTTCCACCAAAGGACACAAGTTTTTTGGTTGGTAACACACAACATCTAGAAATCACCTGGTAGCTTTCCATTCGGCTTACCATTTCTACTTTCTGATACAAGTCACAAAACTCCCACACTTACAGAATCAACTATTCTGGTCTCAACACTTTTTTCGCTTCCTTCACAAAGACCAATCCTTCTCCTTCACTTTGTGACTGAAGCAAGCCTGGAACGGCCATTTCTTAGTTTTGGACAGGATTGTACATATTGATCTCTCGAATCAAAAGTACTCCCTTGCAGTACATTGTTTAGGGTTTAGACTTGTTTCTCACCCATACACCCGAAATTACCAAAATCAGCAGAAACGGTTTTCACCCTCAAACAATTAGCGACCGCAGTGGGAGATTAATCTCTCGGTTACAATATCAGTTTCTCAATTCCCGATTTTATCTTTCAACTCCGATCTCAAGATGGTAGAACTCAGGTCAGGATCAGCAACAAACCCTGAGAACATTGGCGCCGAAATTATCCTCGGTGTTAACTTTTCTCCCAGTGATGCTAATACGCCGCCTGTCAACACGAACAACATGGAGAATGTTTCTTCAGGTGTTACACCTCCAATCACCATAGCCAGAGCCTCTGCCGCGGAAAATGCTCCTTCGGGTGTCACACCTCCAATCACCAGAGCCAGAGCCGCTGCCGCCGCTCCTAATATTTCGTCAAGTCTGACACCTTCAACCGTCACCAGAGCCGATGTTACTCCATCACCGAGACGAGAGGTTGGAGGATCCAGAGGAAGACAACCTCCCCTTACCGCTGTTGATATGATGGAAATGCAAAAGGTTCTCGTAGGGCTCAGACAGACATGGCTACAACTCAGAAGGACATACCTATTTTCCTCAAGACACTAATGAGAGGCTACCACAAGAGTCACGTCAACCCCAGATGGAGCTGACAAGGAATACTTTTAACATCCGGCGCAAGCACTTCAACAGGACGCGCCTTTATAGATGAAGAGGCTCGCGTTTCTCCTAAACGCCCGGTAGAAAAGAATCAGCAATCCGATTTCATCACACGTGAAGATCAGGAACGACTTCTCCAAAATCGAGGCAAAGAAAATTAGCAACCCTCCTGAGTTCATAGAGACCCTCTTCCCATCATGAGCTGCATAATTTCTGGGGACTCCATCCACAAATCGCGCAGCCTATGATGAAACATTTGTGTGAGATTCTGTATTTCTCCAAGGCGCATCGCCAAGACATACTTGCAACACTCAACCACATTGTATCAGGAAAACAACTGTTTCCAGTCAGGGAAGCCATTCCCAAACCCCAACCCCTCCTAGAAAGCACGATTGATAGATGGAACTGGGGACTCCTAGCCACTGTTCACTTGAAGGATGTCGAGTTTGACAGCACGCTGATTGACGCGGCCCCCGATTTCAACATTGTAACCATCAAGGCTCTGAGAATCGCAAAGGAAAATCAAACAGAAGAAGCGTATTCTTTCCCATGAGGAGAAAAAACACGACTTGCTGACCAGCACTATTTGTGACGTCTTCCCATATTCCATATCGTATCAATTCGTTTTTCGAAGTCAAGGGTTAACGATACCCTCACTGGAATTCTCTCCAGGAGCCGCTTCAACATCATCTCGGGAAACCGCTCTGCTTCAATGTTTCGCTCTGGAAATCGCTTCAACATTCTCTCGGGAAGCCGCTCCGCTTCCAGAGCCGGAAGCCGCTCCGCTTCAACATTCTCTCGGGAAGTCGCTCCGCTTCCAGAGCCAGAAGCCGCTCCGCTTCAACATTCTCTCAAGAAGCCGCTCCGCTTCCAGAACCAGAAGTCGCTCCCCTTCAACATTCTCTCGGGAAGCCGCTCCGCTTCGAGAACCAGAAGTCGCTTCGCTTCAATGTTTCGCTCTGGAAACCGCTTCAACATTCTCTCGGGAAGCCGCTCCGTTTCAATTTTTCGCTCTGGAAACCGCTTCAACATTCTCTCCAGAAGTCGCCACACTCCTCCCTGTCAAGGATCATGATCACAGCCAGCCAAGGATCGCAGTTGTGGCCACTTTTTGATCCATTTCTCCAAAGCTCGTGGTCGTGAACAGTTTACTCGCTTACGCATCCAGCCGATCCCTTTGCTTCCATGGACGCCCATGCAGTTCCAGCCAACCTATTTTGGTTCCCACGACGATGTAGTCTCTTGTGATCACATCCGCTGCCAAGGACTGTTGCTCGTTTGTCGATACCATCCAGAGCTTCGCCATAGCGACAACCGCTATAAGGGTAATCCGTACTTCTTCATGTGTTAGTTTCATATGGAAGAAGTAATAGAGTCACCAGTACGGATGCAAGATGGTGATATCCTTATCATGGTCAACTCACCGACCATACCATATATAAACATGTAAACCACACTAGGGGACTGAGGCTCTACACGGGATCCTTTCAATGTCAAAGCTCAGAAGACACAGTCAACCAAAAGTCATCGCCACGACAAGGTCATCCACCCTTCAAGGGTGTAGCGTAATAATATCATCACCTCTCTGTCTAGAAGGCGCCTGCAACACTTTACGAGGCTGCGGCGGATCCCAAGCCTACTCAGAGAAAACAACTTCAGTAACCAAAGAGAAGTGCGACTGGGGACTGCTCATCACGGTCCATCCCCGACAACAATCAAGCATTCATGAAATAACTCCTGAGACGCGGCTGAAACATTTTTCTTGAAGACACAGAGGGAGCCACGATTAATGGCACGACTCTCTCACTTCTACTTCTTTGTTATCCAGAATGTTTTGTCCATGTGATATTCCAAGTATCCCAGCATCACATCCAGGAGAGTATGATAAGATTGTATCAAATCCCAAAGGCGTGGATTCAAGGCGATGCAATTAAAGTAGGCTACACTTAGGGACTGAAGCCTCCTTCATGATTAGAAGCTTAAACGCAGTCACCACCTTACCAGTGAATGCAGCAGAAGCACATCTTCCATAAAAAAATGGGCTCAGGATAATTATACATGGGGACTACCAGAATGGGATGCCTTCACTGACCTCAACCAGGTTATTTCCGATTTCAATATCATCACTGTCGAATTTTACGAGCCGCAAGAATTTCTCAAACCGTACACGCGCATCAAAAACCCCAAAAGTAAGCCACAAAGATACATTCACATATCTGACCACACCATCGGATCTAACAGAAGTATAACTGGGAACTTCTCACTGCATCCCATTCCATACAATAATCCAAGGTTCAGAAGATGGTTCAAAGGATGTCGTTTGGAACGAAGTCCTTGAAGAATTGATAGCAGCACATCGGCAATGAAACGACTCTCAACTCATCTATTTCACCCAATGGCTCCGGAATATTTCGACCATACAAGCATCCACAGCATGTCATTATCGCAATCAAAAGTCTAGGTACCAAATAACCTAAAGTCAAGGGTGAACCAACGACGTAACCACAATCTCCAAGATTAGCTCTGACATTATTTCATCCATACATCCCAAGAGTACAATGGAGTTTCGTAAATTTTGAAATCCACTGGAGAGGTCAGATACTCATTCTTCTGGAGTCATAATCTTATTACAAATTCTGGAGAAGATCGATGGTATTGTTGGGTGGATACATGCGAGAGCACCTACCTTGAGGTCTCCTGGATCGCCTTGCTTCTGATTTGGAGATTGATTTGTTACCATTAATGCTCTCTCTACCACCGCTAACAAATGACGAAGAGGATCTAGATACTGCAGATGAAAGCACGGAACTGGACGAACAACAAAAACAGAAGAGGGTTGATACCCCTTTTCATACGAACGCAGTTCTAGAGTTTGAAAAAAATAAGGACTCCTTACTGCTCCATGAACGAGAATAGATGACTGGGCGCACCACACTCATGCTCCATAGCCGAACAAGTAGTGTGCCAATATCTCCGCTCCATGACCGAACTAGCAGCGCGACAGCACGAGGAACACCAGTCGCTCAACCTGCAACTCTCCATGGATCCAGCACTCCGTGGTCAAGACAACTCTCCATGGCTCCAGCGATCCGTAGTCAAGCCAACTCTCCATGGCTCCATCACTCCGCGGTCAAGCCAACTCTCCATGGCTCCAGCGCTTAATGGTTAAGTTCGCACCAACGTTCCAAGATTCTGTGACCCAGCCAGCAAGCCTTCCAAGTGCCATTTGAAGCCAAAGTTCCAGCGCTATCATCACCGCTTGGTATCCAGAGTTCCAGCGCTATCATCACCGCTTGGTAGCCAAAGTTTCAGTGCCATCATCATCGTTCCTAGAAGAAACGTTGAGAAACATACCTAAAATACGCTCGCCTACTTTTGTTGCTATTCTCTTCGCTGATCCAAGCCTTTGCCGCTAACACCAAGATGTGGAAACAAAGCAAACAATGTGAAAGTAAGGAAGATGGGTAACGCCTTTTATATGCATGGTGTTTTTGGAGTTCGAATAGAGAAAGGTTTCTCTTTTTGGACACGCACGAAAGAAGGTAGGTGGGCCCACGGTATTGGCGTTCCATGGCGCTAATCTCCACGGCCAGGACAACACTACGCCAACGCCCCGTGGCCTCATCTTTACCAAGCAAGATGTACCACGCCCGTGCCAGAAGTCCGCATCCAAGCTAGCAGCGCCATTCCAAGCTGGCCGCGCCATTGGCCTTTCCAAGCCAGCGCTCCATTGGCCTTCCCAAGCCAGCGCTCCATTGGCCTTCCCAATCCAGCGCTCCGTTGGCCTTCCCAAGCCAGTGCTCCATTGGTCTTCCCAAGCCAACGCTTCATTGGCTTTCCAAGCTAGCCGCTTCCATCCGCCACTCCAAGCTAGCTGCGCCATCCGCCAAGACAAGCTAGCTGTGTCATCCGCCATGCCGAGCTAGCCGCACCATCGGCTTTTCCAAGCTAGTCGCGCTATTTTCCATTCCGCAGCTTCATCTCCGTTCGTCCAAGATTGAAGCACCATCTTCACAGTTCAAAGCAATGCAATCTCCACCGTTCAGAGCCGCGTCGTCCGCCATTCCCAAGACGAAAGTGCCATCTTCACCACCCCATGGCCCAAAATGGCACCAATGTTTCGGGAAGCAAAACTCTACGCCAACACCCCCTGGTCAAGCCGGAAATGCGCCAAGTCGTTAATACAAGGATCACGGATTCCTCATGCCTTCCGCTAAAGGTTAGTTGAATTTCCCTGGCAAACTCTTCACACCTTGCCCTCTTCGATTTTGCTCTTGTCCGTCACCATCTCATGCTTACCCCGCAACAACACCACTGTTACGTGCTAAGCAGGGGACTTAATGTTGATGGTGGTTTTTAGCTTAGGGACAAAATCGTAAAACCTTGCATCTGATGTGACGTCACTCTGCAAGGAAACAGATCCCCCTTTCCATCGACCAATCAGGTCGCTTTAAAACCTCCAAGCGCACTGGAAGTGTGGTCTCGCCCTAGCTTGCCGGCCCTACTTCCCATTGACCAATCAGGTCGCCCTAAATGCGCCACACTCTCACCAGAAATGTGGTAGCACCTTTTGTTTGTTCGTCCCCCCATTTGTGGCCAATCAGGTTACTCCAAATTTGCCACCATACGTTAAAGGCCAAACGCTCCTTGCAGCGCCAACATGCTACCTGGGAAACACGCCATGCTACTTCGGCAACATGCCAACATGCTACCTCGGAAACATTCCATGCTACCTTGGAAACATTCCATGCTACCTTGGCAACACGCCATGCAACCGAGCAACATGCCAACTTCGTGGCAACCTGCCATAAATAGCCACCCGCGGCAATTTCTGCCCATGTGGCTGTTTCCACACTATGGCCTTGCCATAGTTCCTTTGGTATAGCCATGATGCCATTTGCACAAAAGTAGCGCTATGCCACAGCCGCACGCCACATGCGCTAATTAGGGTTTCGACAAACCCTAATTTGAGCAAATTTCTACCAAAGCCAACAACGTTCCTAGAGCAACGGGATTGGCGTGGAAACATGGCCGATGTTGCCACGCCACATGTGGGTACGACTCCACGGCGCTTTGTCCAGGCCAATTCCTTCCAACGACACCAAGACTTGTCCGTGACAAATCCTTCCAACGGCGCCAAGACTTGTCCAGACCAAATCCTCCCAACGGCGCCAAGACTTGTCCACGACAAATCCCTCCACGACGCCAAACCCTAACTTTGGATGCGGAGCCAATTTTTAGCTTTGGCCATGCCGCAACATCTCTGGCATACCACTATGCCGCGGCTACTAGCATGCCGCTATGCCTCCATGCCATGGCTACGCCACCGGCATGCCATTAGCATGTGGCCGACGCCACTTCACTATACAACAAGATGTGTCAATGATAAATGGCCATCCTTCTTCATGAGACGCAATCTCAGCCATCCAAGTTCGCCACCGAACTGATGGACTTGTGGCAACTTTTAGGCGACCAACCGCCTAAACCCAGCGACCATGGCTACATCAGGTGCCACTTGCGCCATCGTGCCACTGGCATGCACAAGTCATGTCGCAATGCCACTGCGCCATTTTCAGGCGCCAACACAAGGTAGCCACAATCAACGGTTACCCTTATTCATAATATGCGATCTCGGCCATCGAAGTTCGCCACCAAACCGATAAGCTCGACTAGCCAAGACGAGCCTAGCATTACATGCTATTTACCGGCGGCAAGCCTCTCAATTTTAACTTTCCACACCTAGAAAATTGCTACATGTTTTCCACGGAAACACTCGAGACATCAAAATATGTCACAAACTGGGGGATGCTCATCAGGGTATTGGTCTGGCGGTTTACAGTGTGCGGCGTGCAATGCGCCCGTTACAAGAAAGTGTCATGAAGTAGGATAATTAGTGGTGGTGAAAAGTAACGGTGTAAACAATTCATTTCCTTCATCATGGAAGAGTAATGACCGGCGGTTATACGAATTCACTTCCTTGATCATGGAAGCATAACGTCTGGCAGTTACACGTTACTCTTCTCTTCTACCACTCAATCGTTTCCACTTCCTACGAGACCAGGGTACTTTTCACTATGACTTGTATAAATAGGTCTCACCTATTTCCACCAAAGGACACAAGTTTTTTGGTCGGTAACACTCAGCATCTAGAAATCACCTGGTATCTTTCCATTCGGATTACCAGTTCTACTTTCTGATACAAGTCACAAAACGCCCACACTTCCAGAATCAACTATTCTAGTCTCAACACTTTCTTCGCTTCCCTCCCTAAGACCAATACTTCTCCTTCAATTTGTGACCGAAGCAAGCCTGGAACGGCCATTTCTTAGTTTAGTCCAGGATTGTACAGATTGATCTCTCGAATCAAAAGTACTCCCGTGCAGTACATTGTTTAGGGTTTAGACCTGTTTCTCACCCCATACACCCGAAATTACCAAAATCAGCAGAAACGGTTTTCACCCTCAAACACCTTGAAAAAACTCGCAGACTTTTTTAATTAATAATATTTTAATCTTATCTAATATGATATTATTATAAATCTAGTACTTCAACTAAGCAACTAATACTAATGAATAATTGCTAACTTAGATCCGTTCCTGAGCCAGATTCTGCTGGAATCAAAAGTATAGAAAGTCAGAAAGATTTAACGGTTTTGGATGTCCGAAGAATTTTTAATTTTACACCCACATCCAATCCATTAGGGTAAGGATTGGATACCCACCCGTAATAAGTCGGATGTGCTGGATTGGGTGACAAACGCTCACCCGTAGTTAGGGGTGAGCATTTGGTCCGTAATTCGCGGATTTAACCGGGACCAATCGCATGTTTGCGGATAGATGTCCAAACCGTTCGCTAATGGGTTGGATGCAGATGAGATGTTTGGAATCCAACGGATTACAGATTGGGTCCGGATACAGCCTTGAAAAACCGTTGAATATCCTTAACTGAATATCCAACCGCATGTTTGCGGATAGATGTCCAAATCGTTCGCTAATGGGTTGGATGCATGAGATATGGGGAAATTAGGCTAAGGCCCGACCCATAGGTTACCCATAATATGAATCCCTTAATTAAAAGAAGTTTAAATCTAGGCCCCGAGTTATTAAAAGACATCCATGCCCTTTTATATATTGTCAAGCCCCAAATTAAATAAAATTTAAATTTAAGCCCAAAATTATTAAAGTATAGTGTGAATGTGTAAACATAAGTTACACATGCATATGGCATGTGTATCCAGAAGTTACACATCTTTATGACATGTGTAATGCAAAGTTACACATCAAAAAAATAGACATAAAAAAGAACGCATACCAAAAAATACATGTATTACTTTAATATTCATTTACAATAATTTCTTAGCATGTGTAACTTATGTCTATTGTAATTGAGATTTACATATGCATCTATCTAGTGTAATTGAGAGTTACACATGCATCTGATTTGTGTACTCAGCGTCAACTCCAATTCCAGCGAGACCATTATCACATTTAAGCAATTAGCTTCTATGAAGTTATCTGAAACCTGAAATATAACAACACGCAATCAGTATATATAAGATTAAAATGAACAATACATACAACAATGTATATTCAGTTTCACCTACACGAAATCACATTCTATCATAAGGAGATGTGAAATCAAGTAATTAAAAACCAGAGCTTAAGAAACAACTTTGCTGCAAGAATTCAAATTTTTTGCAAACTCAAAAAAATTGCTCATCAAACACACCAAAGTATAAGCATATGCAACAGATACGCATCCACATAGCATGTGTAACTCACAGTGACATATTCAATTAGCATGTGTAATTCATAGTTACACATCCAATTAGCATGTGTAACTAGCAGTTACACATCCACAAAGTTTGTGTAACTGGCATGCGTAATTTTTGGTTACAAGGTTTGTTCATTTTAGCACGTGTAATTAGAAGATACTCATGCATATGTCTAGTGTAATTCATAGTTACACATGCATCCTACTAGTGTAATTAGGAGTTACACAAGCATATAACATGTGTAACTAGAAGTTACACATGCATCCTACTTGTGTAATGTGAATAAATGCGCAGTCTAGACATAGAATTTGAAACTAAAAACAACAAGAGAGGGATCTAAATAAGTGTACCAGCAAGCAAACAAATGTCGTCTTCCCTGTCCTGTTTTCACCAAGCATAACTACAATCTGAGGATCAACAAACTCTCCCTCCATGATATGAAGCTCAAATTTTCCTATATGCAATATGAACTTAACGTCAAAAGATGAGGTCAATTCATGAACTATCGCATCCTTGATAAGGTGGTCAAACAATAAAGACTTCCAACACATATGTAAACGGGAAAATAAACAACCCAATTAGAAGCTTCACCAATACTTTTCTCATACATTAAGACAACTGAAAGTCCTAATGATTCAGCTAATCCAGATTCTTCAATTATGTCTTTAGTTAATGATATTTCATAGTTAAACAAGCATTTATAGGTATAATAGCAACTAAATCTCCTTCGTTTAAATCAAATATGGCTTTTACTGAAATCGAATCTTAACTGTAGCATAAAATGAAATAAAATAATTACCTATGACGACTGTCACCACCACTTTCTATCAAACGATCATCATGCATATTACATAGACTTTATATCCTATCCAATTAGCATGTGTATCTATAAGTTACACATCTAATTAGCATGTGTAACTAGTAGCTACACATCTAATTAGCATGTGTATATATGAGTTACATATCTAATTAGCACATGTAACTAGTAGCTACAAGTCCATTTATCTTGCCAAGTTATAACACTCTGCAAATATGATCAAATCATGAACTGTACAATAGACGTATAATGTATGTTGATGTATATAAGAAACCACAGACCTGCTCCGCAGAACGATACGTGGCATGACTATGCATTAACATTCAGATACACCAGATTGGCCTCCAGCAATAAGCATTCAGTTCTGTACAGAAACTCCAGCATACTCTGCCCCAACGCGCAATGTAGTTACCATCTTCTCAGAACTGAATGGAAACTCAAAAGTATTATATTCCAAACTCTCTCATATTTCTTTTGTTACGATCTGAAATAAAATAAAAAAACTTTTCAGTCGGCATGGTATTAAGATCAACACCAATACTAAGCACCGAAGCAACCTCTTCTGCTATCTTTTGCTTATTTTCCTTCTGTGCCTAAGCTACTCACAAAGAAAAACTTCAAAAAGAATTTGAGTGCATTGAATAGTTTTTTTCCTTTTTATGGAAGAGTCGAGGGAGAGAATTTTAGGATAAAGAATTAACCTGCTTTACTCGCTTCTTTAGCTAGATCATCATCCAAACTGAATGATGGTCCTTTACTGAGAACAAGATGGCCATAAAGCAACTGCCAACCAATGTTATCTAGTCATTCCAATATGCATGATATACCTTTTCATAAGAACCTGCAATATATAGAACATAAACTTTATATCCCAGGATGTGTAACTAGTGGTTACAGATCCATATAGCTTGTGTAACTACTAGTTACACATCCATATAACTACTAGTTAGCAGAAATCACTAACCATTTCCAATTATAAACCACCTCCAAGCGCAAGTCCTCCTATAGCATCAACTGTTGGCTTTGGGCATCTGCATGGACGAACCACCATGATCAATCAAAGATGATCTAAGATTCAAAATAAAAGATTTGAACTCTTACCATCAGGTAACGTTTCATACGAAACAA